>NC_142483.1:62715000-62747500 GCF_049115385.1 Moschus berezovskii
AGAGGGGCGGGGGACGCCGGGCGGCGAGGACACGGCGACCGGCCCGCGGCGGGCAGACCGGGGGACCCGACCCGCACTCGGGCGGAGCCCACCGGATCAGGGTGCGGGGCGCGGCGGGGAGGGCTGGTGGGGGGAAGCGGGAGGGCCACGGGCGCTCCCCCCCCCCGCCTCGTCCAGCACGCGGCGACGTCGGCGGACGGGCGGCGGCGAAACGGACGACGGATCCGGGCCGCGGCACGCCCGGGAAGCGAGACGCACCGGGGCGCGGCCCCGGGGAGCAGCAGACGGGGAGGAGCGGACCGAGGCGGGCGGACAGACGGACGGACGGACGGAGAGGGGCACCGACGGGGTGCAGCCACCTGAGGCCGAAGCCACGGAACCGGCGGCAGAGGCGGGGTGGCCGCGCGCCACCGCGAGGGCGACGGCTCAAAACGGCCGGGGCGGGGGGGAGCGAGCCGGCCGCCAGGGCGCACCGCGGGATCTCACCGCCAGAGGCCTCCCAGCACAGGGGCGGTCCCGCGGCACACCCGGGACGGAGGACTGGCGGCACCACCCCCTTCTCCCCTCACGGGGCTCGCGCCCACCACCGCCTACACACACCCACGGCCGCAGCCGGCCGGGGAGAACGCTCTCCCGCCGCGCACCGGCGGCCCCCCACGGCCCTCACGCGCGCAACCCTGCTTGCCTGTGCAACCAGGGCTCCCCGCCCCCCCTTCCGCAGGGACCCGAGGGCACTGCTCCGCCCGGGGACGCCACCGGCCGACGGACGCCGGGGGACGACACCCACGTGAGGCGAGGCCGGCTCGGTCCCGGGCAAGGAGAGGGAGCGCGGGCGGCGGCGCGCGCGGGACGAGGAGGGAAGACCGGCAGCGGCGGGGAGGGGCCGGCGAGCACGCACGGCAGAGGCCGCGGGGCAGGGGCGCGGGTGCCGCCCGGGGAACCGGAAAACACCGGGGACGCGGCCGGGCCACCGGGAAAACCAGCGCGGGATCCCACCGCCACCCACACACGGGGGCGGTCCCGCGACGCCCGGGACGCCGGCCAGCCCCCGCCACCCGCGGAGCGGGCCCCACGACCCGGCCCCGCCGCCAGGGCCGGCGCGCCGTCCCCCGCCCATCTTCCTCCGTCCATCCACCCATCCGTCCTCGACGGATCCGCCTCCCATCTAGTCTGACCCCGAGGCTCGACATCCCGGGGACACGCTCTCGAGCGAGGCGGCCCAGACCGTGACCGCACGCCGCCACCGGCTGCGGCTCGGAGGCGAGGGCGGGCGCGATAGACAGGCTCCTCCTCGCCACGGCTGCGGGGACTGGGGGAAGCCAGGGCCCGACCGACCGGGCGTCGCGCCTCCCCTTCCCCCTCCTTCCCCCTGGGCTCGCACCACGGGGGCCGGCCGCGCGCGCGCACGGCGCACGCGCAACGGCTCCCCCCACCGCTCACCGGACACGCCCAGCGGGGCCCGGCGGGACCCTCCCCCAACTCGGAGGGGGGAGGCGCGGGCCGCGGTAGGCAAGGAGCGGCAACACGGCCCCACCGCGGGGCCGGCGCACCCATCCCCCCCTCCCGCGGAGGGCAGGAGGGGGAAGTCTTCTCCGCCCACGTGCTCTGGCAGTCGCCACGGTGGCCACTGCGCACTCGGGAGGGGCGGCGGCTGGGGGGTCCGGTACCCCAAGGCTCCCTCTCGGATCGCTAGAGAAGGCTTTCTCACCGAGGGCGCGCCGTCCCTCACCCGAGCGTCTCTCCTTCAGGCCCACGGAGGCGCTCCACGAGCCGCCCAAGCCCTCAGCAGGGCGGGAGGGGTCTGCGGTACAGCTAAGCCGACGACCCACACGGGAGGCGTGTGCACGGCCAGGGCCGGAGCGGAGCCCGCGCCCCGCCCCCCACAAGGCCCCTCATCCGTCAGCCTCCACGACGAGGGGGAACAGGGACGGACACCCGCCCCCCTCTCTTACCGTCTCGACCCCCCCCAGAGAGAGCCAACTCACGGGACACACTCGCCACCGCGGCGGGGACCCGAGGAGGACACCGGGTTAAGGGAAACGACGCCACCGCTCGGCCTCAGGCACCTGAGGGACAACCTGGAGCGCTCCAGGGGCACCACCGAGGAGCAACCACGAGGCACGCTCACACACCCACGCGGGGCACGCGAGCGCGGCAGCGGCACAGCCCTCCCCACCGCAGGGGAGGCGAAGCGAGAGCATCTGCTGTGTCAAGAAGACCAACGGGCCCCCGCCGGCTGACACCCCGAGGCGGGGGGGCGGACAGGAGGCCGAAGGTCAGGGCCAGAGACCGCACCCAGCCCCTGCCTTCCTCACCCTCCCCGACGGGCAGGCAAGGGGGGAAAGACGGGCGAGGGGTGCCGCGGACAGACCGAGAAGAGCGGGCACGTCCACCCGGAACGCCCGTCCCTCGTCCGGCACGGCTTAGGCTCGGCCCGGGAGAGCACGACCACACCACATCGATCACAGTGTGAAACAAGGTGGAGCGGGCGGGGGGGGGGCAGGCGCGATGAGGACCGTCACTCAGAGGGGCCCGCTTTCAGCCTCACCGGCCGCCTCCCCTCTCCCACCTCGCCTCAGGCGAGAGCAGTCGCCAACGACCCCCAGGAGGGGAACGCCTGACACGCGGCACGGAACCTACGGGGCGGGGGTCGTCCCAGCCACCACCGGGTGCCCGCAGCGGGGAAGCGCACAGGGTAGAAGACCCAATGCCACCTCGCCCCGCCGCCCTCGGGTCGCCCGGAGACCGGAGGTGGCACCACCCCGTTGGGTCAGCCAGGCACGCCACCTAGGAGCCGGCGCACAGGCCCAGGCGGGCGGCTCCAGCGGCAAGGGCCGAATCGGGCGCCAGCCGGCGGTCCGAAGGGCCCAGAGCCCCGCGTGCATCCAGAGACCCAAAGTCCTCAGTGGCACACCCCAAACAGAGAAGACCGTGTCAGCACTAACCTGGTGGTAAAAAAGTCTCATTAAAGGCGACAAAATGGCAGCAGGCGACAGCGGGGCCCACCTACGACCCGCAGGGAGGGGCCCCGGAACCTTGACCCGGCCACCTGTCCCCAGCACTATCCCATAAACACCAGACCCGGAGGTTTGTTGTTTTTTTTTGTTGTTTTTTTTTTTTTTGGGGGGGGGCGGGTCATCTGGTCGACTGTGGGGGGGGGGGACGCGTGGCGGCAAAAGTGGGGGCGCGGACGCCCAAGGAGAGAGAGCTGGCCGGGGACGACGCGCTCGCCGCTTCACTCCCCCCCACACGGGTAGGTCTACCGGCCCGTCCGTGTCTCCGAACGGGGATTTGGCTTCGACGGGCAAAAAAAGAAAAGAAGAAAGAACCGTCGGCGAGGCGCCCCCAACGAGACGAGCGGGCCCGGACCAGGGACCGCGCCCGGGTCCCAGACCGTCCTCGACGCGGCACCCAGGACGGCTCGAGCCGGTCCCCACCTCCTGACCGGGATTCAGGGAGTTGGGGCCGGGTGAGAAAAAGTCGCGTCCGACGACCGAGACCCACGAGGGCACGCCGAAGGGTCGAGCGCGCCCTCCCCGGCCACCCGCGGAAGCAGGGTCCGGTCCATCCACGTCTGCGGACCGCTCGGGACTTTGACAAAGGAAAAGCATGTGTGCCGGGAGACGCCTCGGGCGACCGGGCCCCACGGCGGTGGGGTGGGGGTGGGGGTGGAGGGGGTGGACCGCACACGCGCCCGCGCCGGCCGGCCGGCCGGCCTCTCCGGGTCACCCCTCACGACTCCGGCGGGCGGGTCCCCACCTCCGGAGCGGGGCCGAGGGCGAAGCGAACGCTCCTGAAGGCGAAGCGAACGCTCCTGAGGGCGGCCCAGGAGGAGGCCGGACCGCCGAGTCCTAGTGCAGGCGCCCCGGGCAGGGAAGACCCCTCTCCCTCCCTGCCCACCGCGGCGGCCCGGCCCAGGCAGGGTCCGGCCGGCCCGTCTCCGCGGCCGGAGGGGCACGGGGAGATAGATGCTGGTCGACCCAGTCAGGCCGCCCCAGAGCCCGGATCCGCAGCGCCGCGACAGGTCACCCTCCTCAGAAACCTAGAGAACCAATCTCCGGCGACATCAGGACGTCCCTAGGCCTCGGCGCCACGGGGACTGTCGCCGCCAGCGTAGCCGGCCTCTGACAGCTCTGCCTCGGGCCCGGTGGCTGAGTCACAATCCTCCTGAAGGCCGCGCCGAAGCTCCGGAGGGGAGGGACAATATAAAAGCGGTCGCCAGGTGGCTCCCGACAACCGGCTCGCACGTCCCGAGGACGGGTCGCTGTCGCCGGCCGCCGAGGACGCCACAGCGCCGGCCGCCCAAACGCCCGAGCTCGGCCCCAAAATCTCAGCCGCCGAGCAACGCGATGCGACGCGACCCCGGCCCCAAAATCTCAGCCGCCGAGCAACGCGATGCGACGCGACCCCGGCCGCAGAAGAAGGGAGAGGAGCTGGGAAATATCTCCTCAGGAGGCTGCCCCGAAGGAGACGCGCTCCCCCAAGCGATTCCAGGGTGGTGGGGGGACATTCCACGGAGACGCCGGCGGCGGGGTCGGCGGAGAGAGGGGCACCAGTGACATCCCGGGCTCCCCCGGCCCCCCTCCCCCGAAAGAGGGAGGGAGGGAGGGAGGGAGGGACCGAACCGACCGGCAAAGCGAAACCAGGCAAGCGCTGCTCAGAGAACAAAGCAAGACGTTCGAGAGCAGACACAGACACAGACACGCAAGCCCAGGAGCAAGAAAGGAAAGGGAGGAGACACTCACTCGGACCCCCAACAAGAGAAAAACAAAACTCAACCTGGGTCGAGACCGTGACAAAGTCCAAAGACGACAAACACAAGCTTGCGCGGGTGGGTGGGGAAAGTGCACTTGAGGTCAGGAGAACATGGATTTCAAAATAGCTGGCCACAAACACCGGAAAGGCGGGTCTAGGGTGCCAGGGCTGCGGGGGCCGGGAGTGGGGGGGTGCGGGGGTGGGGGGGGAGGGGCGTGGTGGTGAGGAGGACCGAGTCCATAGGGATCCACTAAATAAACCCCGGGTTCCATGACAACAGCCAATTAAATGAATAAATAACTTTCGGAAGTCGAACAGAAACGAAATGAAACAAAACCATCAGGCAGGCAGGAAAGTCAAGTCGTAGAACTGCTCTGGCAGCTTAAAAGTCAGAGAGAGCGCGAGAGCGAGAGCGAGAGCGAGAGACAGACAGAGAGAGAGAGAGAGAGAGCATGCATACACATGTGCATACACGCGTGTACATATGTATACGCACGCATATTCGCGTCTATATATGCGTGCACACATGCGTATAAACAAATACGTACGAAGGGCATGCTCACGTACACGCATGCGTCTGTGTGTGCACGTGTGTGCCTAGGCGTTTATAGTGGGCGTGCATGCTTGCGTGTATATCCGTATACACAGGCATATATACACATACGTATACGGATAGACACAGGCATGAATACACACGCTCGTATGTGGGTGGACTCAGAGATATCAGCTCTCATCACCTGGCCCCTCACACATAGAGAGAAACCACATCGCCAGGGAAAAGAGTCCTGGGATCCTTCGGAACCCTCCACCAAAGATTCCCCATTCGACCCAACCCAGCAACTCCACGGAGTGCCCACGGAGGGGACAAAGAAGATAGGGACGTGTGTACGTGTGGGATCGACACCTATACCTAGGTAGACATCCGTACACACGTGATGATCGAACTCTCTGTCTGCGTGCCTACGCCTGTATCTATTCATGTGCGCGCACAGTGCGCACGCGCAGGCAGACACCCCCCCACCCCCACCCCCACCCCAGCCCCACACAGGAATGGGACTCAACCACCAGAGGGGAATGAAATCTCACAGTCTGCAGGAACTTGGAGAGACCTTCAGAGGCTATGATGCTAAATGAAATACCTCAGATCGGTCGTTTCCATGCAGAATCTCCCAAACGATACACCGTGGACAGAACAGGACAAAACAGAAGCAGGCTCGCAGAGACCACAAAGGAACAACACGGGTGGTGGCCAGAGGAGGGAGGTGGGTGGGGGCGGGGGGGACGGTGGCAGGAGTGGGGTGGGGGAGAGAATGAGTGAGTGCCACTGGTGAGGGAGACAGACGAAGCGGCGCAACCTTCCACTTAGCAGACGAATGAGTCACGGGCACGTCATGACACCAAAGGTCATTTGCCGGGACACCCAGCGGTGACGGGCCGTCACGAACTAGAGGTATCCTGGGGATCGCCGTGTCATGCACCACACTAAACAATCGCCTGGACAGCTGAACATTCATGGGGGAACAAAAAATAAACATGAAGAAAAAAAAAAAAAAGGGAAAGAAAGAAGGCAGGCATGCAGGTCAAAGAAAACGTTGTCAGTCAGTTAGACGTCAATTTGAGACGAGTGGGACTTGGCTTGGGGGCGGGGGGGCGGAGAGGGGGGAGAGAAACTAGGGTGAGAACAACGAGGAGAAAGAAAAGGACCGATTGCCTTGAGGGGGAGGGGGAGATAAAAGATCCAAAGAGTGGACAGGACGGCCCGGTGAGTGCCATAGGGAAAGGAAATGAAGCCAAGGAACACACTCCCAACGGCGGTTTTGTTCAGCCCAAGATCAAGATGTGGAGGGCACGGTGTCCTCCAGCACACAGCGACACACAGGCCTCACTTGGCGGGGGAGATCAGGATAACCCTGAAACCTGAAGCTGGCCAAAGAAGCCGTCACGTTCATGTTCATCCACGACTGAAAAGTGCCATGGTCCCGCGACATTCAAAAATCCTATCAAACCGTGGACAGACTCTCTCACTCACTCGCCGTGAAAAATGTAGAGAACAGAAAAGGAACGAAACGATGGTGGATGGACGGACGGACAGACGGATGGATTTCCATGATAGTCTGATTACGGAAAACCTTGACAGAAAAGCATCCGATTCCCTTTTGTAGAGAATCTGTCTTGCCTTCTCGGCCTGGTGTCTTTCCTACGTCTGGATGGTTCCCACCCCCACGCCCACTCCCACTCCCACTCCCACTCCCACTCCCAGCTTTAAGATCAGCCTCCAAAACGAAGCCCTTTGTGCTCTCAAGGTCCCGCCCGCCGGAACTCTTTCTTCGGAGCGCCCTTCCGAAGGGGAACATTTTCCCCCACGTCAGCGCCCTGAGACAGCGTCGGCCTTTCCCCACCCCCACCACCCACCACACACCCCCCCCACACCCCACCCCCACCCCCACCCCCACCCCACCACACACACACCCCCAACCCCCCCCCCCCCGGCCTCCCTCTCTCCCTCCTGCTCCTCTTCCTCCTCCTCTGAACTCTGGAGCGCTCCTCGCACTGGCCTCTCACCACCCCACAAGGTGGCGGTGTCGGCCCAGGTGTGCTCAGGTGTCTCCTCACCGCATCCGAGTGGACTTCCGCTGTTTCTCAGCTGCGTCGTTCTAGGACCCTTTTTTCCTGGGCTTTTCCACGGGTGGGGGAGACCGGGATGGGCCGGGGCCAGGCGGGGTTGGGGAGCAGCGTGCACGTGGGGGGATGGGTGGGGGCAGAGAGGAGGTGGAGGAGGAGGAACACAACTCCCCAGAGCCAGTGTGTGCCTGTGGCCTGTAAAACAGATCAGGCACCAGGCTGGCTCCGAAGAGGGGATCGATCGGTCACGAGACCGGGCACGTTCGTTCTCTTTGCAGAGGCCCTGAAGATCAAACAGGCCGTGGCAAGGTCTGGGCTTCCCGCAGTTAGAACTGTTCACCCACTGTGGACAAAGGCGTCTGAAACACCGGGGGGTTAGGCTCTCGGTGCGATGTCCACAGGCCGTCGCCATCGACATGTGCACACACTGGAGCCGCCGTGCAGAGGGAGATCTCATCCGGCTCCGTGTGTTCTTCCAGTGAGTCGTAGGCCGGGATCTCAGGAAGAACAGAAATCCAGAGAGTTGAGTGAATCTGACCGTCACGCTTTCAGAATCCAAGTGAACCAGAAAGGAGGTGCACTCACGTGTGGGTTCGTCTGTCCATAGGATGAAGCCCCTCTTTGAGCAGATGAGGGTTCCGGGGGCAAAATGGAGCAGAGAGGACAGAGACTTCCCTTCGGTCCCTTGCTCCTCCCGCGCGCTCCCAACGGTCCTAGGAACATCCTGCCCCAGAGGAGCGTGCTGGCCACCGCCCACCCACGCGGACGGAGACGGCAGTGCCAGTCCGTGTCAGTCCTCCTCGCCCAGAGTCCCCCGTCTGCCCTCGCCTTCACGCCTGGCACGGTCCGTTCTGTAGGTTTGTCTCGAACCTGCCCGGAGCCCAGGGGCATCTTTCCGGATCAGGGATCGATCGAAAACACCCTGTCCCTTGCCTCATCGGCAGGTCGATTCTTAACCACTGGACCACCAGGCAGGGAAGCCCCTTCACGGCCTTCTAAAATCATCTACCCTGCAACATTCAATATCGTCCTCCAAATCATGGGACCGTCACGACTGAAATGAAGTGAAATATGTGAGTTAAAGAAAGTCTTCAGTGCTTCTTGCTTTAGAACCACAAAGGCCTCTCTCTCTCTCTCTCTCTCTCTCTCTCACACACACACACACACACACACACACACACACACGAACAGAGGTGGGCTGATAGTCCAAAAGAAACCAAAGTCCAAACTTTGTGTGTATCCACCCCTGACCTACGTGGTGAGCAGTCGCCAAAGACAACGAATTCCTACAGCCAGACGTTTGCAACCACGAGCCCTGTCCCTCCATCTCCTGGCCTTTCAGAATGCCACGTGGAACCCCTTTCGAGAAGTGTGGGGCTTGGAGGAATGCACCCCTGAATTCTCCTCACTCGGCCCTGCAAGAAAACGTTCTGTGCCTGCCCCGCACGCCGGACCTTTCGGTGGATCGGACCTCCCGGGGTGCCCCCGCACCCGGCACCCTGAGACATCCCGAGAGATCCTATGGAGAAACATCTCCGGCCACTCGCGTGGCATCTGCGTCGCTGGCAAGTGACCCTTCAAACGCTCCTTCACCATCTGGGTCACCTCATAGGATGGGTGAGTGCCTCTGGCTCAGCACTCCCTCGACGTGGCTGTGGGGTTCGGGTTTGGTTCCGTTCTGGGTTAGCTTTCTGACCCACCCACGTGATCTCTCCGGACAGGGCACCCGATCGAAGCTAAACTAAATCGAGTCTTATGAATCCCATGCTTGCATCCAGTGGGGATATCGACGATCTCGACGTGGATCCACATCACTGGCCCTTCGGTGTTCGTGAACGTGGATGACAGCCCAGGCAGTGTGGAAAGATACAGGAAGGATGCCTCCATTCTTGGGGGAGGGAAGGGACGGAGCGTCCCTTCCCTAAACGCTCTCCCCCCCCCCCACACGGGCACGGTGGGTGCTTGCTCCTTATCCCACCTGCCAGGGATGTCATGGCGTGCACGCTTGACAAGACCGGGATTTGGCATGGAGCGGCAAGCGGGAAGAGCAGTCCTCGGAGCGTGGATTTAGATCGAGGACTATGCGCCCTTAGAACTCGGTGCACCGAGAGACCCTAAAAAGGTCAAGAGGGGATTCCGGGACCGGGGCAGGATCGTGAAGGCGTGTCCACGTCTGAACCGTGCCCCGCGTCTGAACCGTGACGCTGGTTCACCTCTGTGAACGCGCTTGTGTTCTAGTCTCCCATCTTGACAGACACAGATCTCTATACCTGTCTAGGTCCCGTGATGGTTCCTGGATCACTGTCAGCGAAACGTCCCCACGGATTTCACGGTGACACAGATTCGGGCAGGCCATGCTCATGTCAGCCGTGCAGTCAGGTGTAGAACCTAATATAGAACTTCATGCTCCTGCAATGCATTTTTGCTTCTGTACTTTGCTTGCCGCTTGCTGCTTGTAGAACCAAAGTTAAGGTCGTTTTAAATAAAGATCCCTAGAGTTGTTTGCTGAGTAAGGATGAGAGAGGATTCCTAGGAAGACAGCAACCTAAAGAACAAGTGAATCTTAAACACCAGAATGTGGGCAGTTGTGACACAGAGATCAGGCAAATAGGTCAAAGGGCCAGGGTGGGCTGATCTCGGTAAACCACCAGGAGGTGACATATACAGCTGTGTGTAGAGTGTGGAAAATTTCTGTGTGTAAAAAGATTACTATGTGTGGATGTTTTTAAACTAATATGGTTTGAAAATGCTATCTAAACCCTCGGCTCCGAGTGCTCGGGGTCCTTGTTGAAACCCGCTGCGTCGGGCAGACACTTGGACCCCAGCTAGCTGGAAATAAACGTCGTCGCTGTGTGTCTTGCATTATCGTGAGTGTCCTCTGTCCCTTGGAGGGAAGGGCGACTCCGGACCCTCACATTTGGGGGCTCTTCCGGGATCTCAAGACCCCTCCTCAAAGAGACAGACAACCTCCGATACCGAGGTTTACACAAAAGCCGCGGCAGGAGGTTTGGCCACCTCCTAGAGGGGAGGACTGAAACAGGTCCTCGACCGGAGGGACTGAAACAGGCCTCTGCCCGGTCCCAATTGAGAATTCTCGTGGAAGGGAAGGAGCGGGTTACGACCCCGGAGGCTCCATTACTGGAAGTTGTGGGAGACGTCCCCAACGAAGGGGTGCCTGAACGACGTCCACAGTGGACGCCGTTTGGAACCCTAGGTAAGGGTTCTGAGTGCTGTGTGAATGAGAGGGCGCCTGTGAACGTGGTGTGGCGGACCGGCTGGTGGGTGTTGAAAAGCTCGGTTCGAATTTGTGTGTTCGCTGGCATTGTACCCCTTGTCTTTTTCTGGCTTCTTTTTGTAACAATAATGGGACAGGCTCAGGTAACGCCTAAGACCCGGCTCCTGAACCACTTCCCTGAAATCCGCGCCATGGCTTGCAATTGTGGCGGCGTGGAAGTTGAAAAAAAAAAAAAAAAAAAAAGGTAAAGCGCTTACAAATCAAATAATTCTAAATTAAATAATAAATTCCAGGTTCATGTAAACTGGAAAATATTCAGTATTAAATACCTGATATTAATGTTTGTTGATCTAATATAGACATGTCTAAGAGTCATCAACATTAAGCATATTCTCATTGTACCTAGGTTTAAGTTAAATGTTGTTATATTGTTATATCTGTCACAAGTTTGTCGACAAAGAAATTACCTTGAGTGGGGAAAAAAAAAAAAAAAAAAGAAAGAAAAAACCTTCTAAAAAATGTAAACGAGACATGAGCATTTAGATAAGCTCCATTAAAAATAATTATTCTTTAGGAATATCTGTCTAAAATAGTCTCTCCAGATTGGCATAACTTGAATTTCTAAGGGTTGTGCTAAGTGTTGGAAGTCTACTAAATAATTAGGTCATTTCCAAATAAAATAAGATTTTGAAACATTCACTACTGAATACTAGCTTACAGAAAAACTAAAGATTTTAGACTACTAATAAATAATGTTTGATGCCATCCTGAGATGTTCGCTGAAATGTTTTTAAATTATCACTGGTATTTATGTTCACCAATCTATAGAATGCTAATATAAAGGTCAATTCTTGGTTGCTTTAAAAAAAATAATAATAAGATGTGTGTTCAATAAAAAGGTCTGAAAAATGAAGTTACAGTTTATAGAAGAAGAAGAAAAAAAAAAAAAGGTGGTGAAAAGTGGACCCCAAGGAAAGAGTTTTGTGTATAAGCAAACGTTTTCTTGAGGTGTTAAACTGCATTTGACAATAGATTTAAGTTTATTTGCCTCTTAAATGATCTGTTCTATATTTGCCTCTGAAATCCTATATTGTTACTATGGCTGGAGTAAATAGGTATTGTTTCACAGTGACCTATAGTCCCATCTGACTAAGAGCTCTAAACCTCTCCGATATTTGTTGACAAAACTTCCTAAATCATTCTGATGAAGCACTTTTGGCTTCTAGCAGACTTTGGGATGCTTCAGAGGGCCCCTGAAACATCCCAAAGGGAGATATTGCACTAATTGGGCCCAACTTCCAAGTTAAATTACATGGGAAGTATTGTCAAGTGAATAATAAGTCTCGGGTATATGGTATGGTAAATGTTACTAATACAGGTATCCTGAAAACAATTTATATATAAATTCTGATATATTCAGGTAAAACGTTGCCATAATTCTGATTACTGTCTTAAAGGGTGGTCACAGCACTAACCAAGTTTCTTGTGAAAACGCTTCCTCTTCCAGAAGATTTATAAAAAGGACTTTTAGATAAACACACGTTTCTGAACTGGGTAAGAAATTAAAAGATTCTAGTGGGAAACCTGATGACTGTACAAAGGTTCACAAAAGGACCGAATGAACTGGCAAATATGCTTATAACTTTTATGGTTTCTGAAAAATTACTGGTTTGAATCTGTTGTTTTCCAGATCTTAGGAAACCTTCCCCTCAAACTAATTATGAGTGAAGAGTAAATTGGTAAAATGATATTTAATAAACAAATTGAAGCATTTAACATTTTTATCTGACCCCTTCAGAGGCTGGAGACTCTCAGGCTTCCAGTAACTTTATCAGATAAATTAAAAAGGTTATCTCACTAACAGGTACAGAAATCTCAGTTTTGGAGATCTTAAAAAAGGGAGGAATTCACTTAGATCTGTTAGGCGAAATCTGTGATAAGCCTTTGGGATGACATTCCTAGTCACGAAAGGTTTTATTTAAAGTTAAGTTTGGTTTCAGCAAAGCAAAAAAAAAAAAAAAAGAAGAAGAAGAAGAAGTCTATGGTTATATAAATAATCAGGTCAAGTTTATTGAGAACAGATCTATTCTGTAGACAAGTCTTAATTTGATTATATTTGATAAAAATGAGAGTAATTTTGGGGCGGGGAGGGGGGGGGAGATGTTTCAATGAATGTTGAGAATCCCAGTCTGTATCTACTAAGACTCATTTTCTGACTGGATCTTTGCTGTTATGTGGTATTAATATGGGGTTTAGTTGAGTTCTTGAAGAGCACCCTAGGTTTGTTTCTGAAGCTTGTCTCAGTGATCTATCTCTGGATGAAGATCAGATGCCTCATGACCTGCAACCAGGACTGAAAAAGACATAATTTAAGGCACCGTCTCCAACCTGGATGGCAAGACTTTTTTACACTACACCAGGAGGAGAAGACGACGACATCAGAGGTAGACAGCTTGCCCAAGATGCTGGACCTGATTCGTATGATCATTTATAACGTTTTCTTGACTTCTTAGACCTCTGCCTATAAATCAAATGCTTTTCTACCATAGGCCTGATCCTATGCTAGTTTTAGAAATTAATGCAATTGTCGGGTTTGTAGACATGTAAAAGCTCATTCTGCTTATACAAAAACTGTTAGACTTGTGCCATCCTACTGTCCTTAAACCATGGCAACAGTCTGCTTTTAAACTGGAAAATTAAAAACAATAGATGGAAATCAGAGTCAGGGCTATGAGACATCCAAGATGGCTGCTTGGCTTTTCCCAGCTCCCTGACAAACCTCATTTTTATTGGGTTAAGGCCTTCCTGGCTACAGGGTTAATGCCTCCATAACGGAAAATCGCGGAATATTAAGTTTTGTAAAATTGTTAAATTAAGGTTCTAGGTTTGTTAATTAAGGTCTAGACTACAGTTCCTTGTTACGTGATACCGCTAAAAGATTTAATTAAGTTTTTAAAAAAAGAAGAAGAAGAAGAAGACACTCTAGGTTACTTTCTAAGGCTTATCTCAGGAACCAATCTTCAGATAAAGGTCAGATGCTCCATAATGTACAACCAGGAGATTCACACCAGGCTATAGTCATTTAACAAATGAAGTCAGGTGACTTGGGGTATAGCAGGCTTTATCTAATAAAAGTTCTTGGCTTATAATTCTTATCTTACTAATAACTGCTAGCTATGGCTATATTATTTTCTGTGTCACTTGTTTCACTGAGCCTGTGATATAATGCTGATATGCAGTTCCATACGAGATCAATAATTGTAATAATGTGACTCTGGGTATGAGAAAAAGCAACAAGAGGGAATATGTTCCTGGACCAGAAAGCTAGTAAGACAGTGGCCCAGAGACTTTTGCTACTTGCAAGGCCTGGTCCAGTTTTGGCACACTGAGTGGCCCATCGCTTCCCTAGACCTGGGAATGAGCCTTCCCAGGACCGCGGGACACAATGGCGATGAAATAGTGTCACATGGTCAGATATGTGGCTATGAAGAGACCCTGCTGACTGGAAGTTGGTACTTGCCAGCTGCCTCTACAAAGATTACATCATGACCATTGCAAGCTGCTGACCTTCAACACCCCCTGAAAGAAATTCAGGGTGAAACTCAGGAATGAGGCACTCTGTGCTCTTAAAAAAAAAGAAAAAGAAAAAAAAAAACACTGGCAGAACAGGCCTTCGGATAGTCAGATCTTTTCAGAAATGGTTTTACGAATTCCAATTCTTGCATCTTCTCATACCTAGAAAAACACTGACGTCATTAACGGTGACATCTGCTTTGGCTATTAAATTTTTTTTTTTTTTTTACAATTAAAAGCCAAAATAGAGTAGCTATGGTTCAGACATCCTGGGAAATAACTATTTCGCAGATATCCTGAAAAATGATATTATGGGTGAAATTTCAGATTAGACGCTGTACTGCTAAACACTTGAGTTTTCTGAGTCGTGTCAGGCTTAGATGCAACCATTACTCAAAACAATGTCTGCTGGAAGCTAGTAACTGCAACCTTATTTTTTTTTTATATAAAACTAGGCAACTGGCTAGCTGGCTACAAGTCTCCCTGAAGCGCCAGGTCCAGACTGGGTTTCAGCCCTATTCTTCTAAAAAAGAAAGAAAACAGTCTCAGAAGTGGTTTGCATCTTGGTTTAACTCTTCCCCTTGGTATGCTACTCTGATATCTACCCTGATGGGACCTTTAATCATCCTGCTTCTGCTCCTCACTTTTGGACCTTGCGTATTAAATCGATTGGTAGCTTTTGTAAAAACAACAACAACAACAACAACAACAAAAACAAAAAAACACCGCTTTGATACCATCCAATTAATGGTCTTAAGGTCCCAATACTCGGCACTTAAAACAGGGGACTCACCTTCCCATATGGTAGACCAGATAGAACTAAATATAGACCCATGATTGGGTCTTCTCAGGGACTTGAGAAGGGGGTAATGTAGAACCTGATATAGAACTTCATGCTCCTGCAATGCATTTTTTGCTTCTGTACTTTGCTTGCCGCTTGCTGCTTGTAGAACCAAAGTTAAGGTCGTTTTAAATAAAGATCCCTAGAATTGTTTGCTGAGTAAGGATGAGAGAGGATTCCTAGGAAGACAGCAACCTAAAGAACAAGTGAATCTTAAACACCAGAATGTGGGCAGTTGTGACACAGAGATCAGGCAAATAGGTCAAAGGGCCAGGGTGGGCTGATCTCGGTAAACCACCAGGAGGTGAGATATACAGCTGTGTGTAGAGTATGGAAAATTTCTGTGTGTAAAAAGATTACTATGTGTGGATGTTTTTAAACTAATATGGTTTGAAAATGCTATCTAAACCCTCGGCTCCGAGTGCTCGGGGTCCTTGTTGAAACCCGCTGCGTCGGGCAGACACTTGGACCCCAGCTAGCTGGAAATAAACGTCGCTGTGTGTCTTGCATTATCGTGAGTGTCCTCTGTTCCTTGGAGGGAAGGGCGACTCCGGACCCTAACACAGGTAGACTACATCCGTATCTGTATGTGTATCTATCTATGAGGATACTGACTTCGTACAATATGTTTATTGATGTCATTCGTGAAAAAGAATTCCTAACAATGCTGCATTCCTAACTCATGCATCAAGTGGGGATACCAACGACCACTACGTGGATCCATAAAAATGGCCATTTTGTGTTCAGGAGGATCATTTTGTGTTTTCTGTCCATTTGCTATTTGCTGTCCATTATTTCCCATGCCTTTCAGGCATGGCTGATGGAGACGGACACCAAGCATCAGGGCAGCAATCTGGTGTCTCGGCCTAGAGCGGTTTCACAAGTGACGTCTCAGAACCGGGGCTGAGACAGCCATCCCTCTCCCCGGGCGGGCCCCCCTCGGTGGCCGGGGTTGGGGGTGGGGGCGGCGTGGGTGTGTGTGTGGTGGGGGGGGCGGTGTGTGTGTGTGTGTGTGTGTGTGTGTGTGTGTGTGTGTGGAGCTGGGGCTAGGGGTTGGGGGCGCGCGAGGCGAGGGGACCCTCCCGGTCCCCCTGAGAAGTGAAAGCAGGTTCTGTCCCGCTGAGAACTTCCTGACTTCAGGCGTGTGAGACGAGCAGGTTTCTCTCCAACCCACGGCCATGCATCGTTTTCGCCCCATTCCCCAAAACAGACAAAAACGTATTTGTTTATCTTGGGGCTTGTTTTCTGGCCGAGGCCAAAGACCTCTTCAAGCGTGTCCAAAGGATCTGACAGGATGGGAGGGTGCAGGTCAATCCATGTGTCAAGAGATCCAGAGAATCTGTCAACAGTTGTGACTCGGGCCTTTTCCAGAAACAGGCCAATTTGGATGATTCCCTGGACAGGAGTCACCCCAGAAGTTTTCTTGAAGGGATCGAGTTGCAGGAGTCGGGGGCGTGGCCCCGCCACCGCCAGAGGGCCTCCTCAGCCCGGCAGGCCGGCCTGCAGGCAGGCAGGCAGGCAGGCAGGCAGGCAGGCAGGCAGGGGCTATTGTCTGTGGGCCCCTCCCCTCTGCAGGGCCTCTTCGGATAGCTTCATTCAAATGCAGAAAGCTTTCCAGTCAAGTCAGAGCCTTCGACTTTGCCTCGAGCTTCTCTGAATTGAATGGTGATCCGCCCCACCCACCCCCCATCCCCCATCCCCCCCACATCTCCATTTCTCCACCTTGAGGCTGCCCCCTTCGGCACCGCGCGGAGGAAGGGGGCTGGGGGGTGGGGAGGGAGGCTGAGGGACAAAGTCGCCTTGTGTCAGGCCAACGGAGTCGCCTCCTTTTTGGAACCCGGGAAACCCCGCTCATGCCTTTGAGGATCACGGGCGTGCGTCGAAGCGGCCATCATCACTTGACATCTTTCCCCTCCGTGGGAGGAGGTTTTCATTTCTGCCTGCCTTCAGAGAGACAGAAAAGGAAGGAGGGGCAGAGCGTTCCTCTGGCGCTGGCCGGTTCTTAAAGTCACTTGAATCCAAAACACTCCATAGGGCACGGAGGTTCACGTGGGGTGGGGTCGGGACGGCGGCCTACTCCGGACCCCAGCAGTTAGTTCCCTCCTCTGACACTTGCCTGGAACCCATGAAACGCTGAGCTGGTGACTGTGTACGTGAGAGACGGCGCGTGTGCGTGTGCGTGTGCGTGTGCATGTGTGTGTGTGTGTGTGTGTGTGTGTGCATGGACGTGAAAGAAAAAGAAGAAAAAGGAAAGTAAGGGGGGGACCCACCCAGAAGGAAAGAAGGAAGGGACGAGGGAAGGAGGGAGGGAGGGAGGGACCAAATAGTTAGTACGGGCCTCCATGGGCCTCCATGTCGTGGAAAGAGTTTCTGAGCACAGATCCTCCGTTCAGTGAAACAGTTATCTGTCCTATCTCCTCTCAGGAGGCTGTGATGTCGAGGGACGGGTTCGGGAAAGCAGGCCTGGGGTGCAAGCAATCAGGTATTTACTTTTTCCTCAGAGGCACTTGGAGGGGAACCAAGGAAACACACAGGTTCACCATCCCTGGAGCGGATTCGAAACCAGTCGGTGGAGGGGGAGTCAGTCCAGGCGATTTCTAGACGTCAGGGTCGGGTCCTGGAGCGGGTTGCCATGTCCTTCTCCGGCAGACCGTCCCGGCCCGGGGATGGAACCCGGGTCTCCTGCATCGCAGGCAGACTCTTGACAGTGTGAGCCACCAGGGAAGCTCTGTCAGAAATGGTCCCCAAGTTCTCTAGCTTCCATCCGCAGGGCAAGAGAACGTGAGACACGTTCTCCCCCCAGAGAGGGCTGTCCCCAGGGATCGGAGGCAAGTCGGAAAACTTCAGGATCCAGTCCCCCTTTCGGGTGAGGGACCACACGCAAAGGAACAGACACACGTAGTAGCACAGGACTCTCCGATCCCAGAAGCGTGTATCCCCGTTTCCCAGAAACATCCTCTGGGCCCCCAAGGAACGTGTGGAAATCACTATCGCCGCGAGGAGATAAGCCATCCTCCCTGACCCGGAGAAGGCAACGGCAACCCCACTCCAGTGTTCGTGCCCGCAGAATCCCATGGACAGAGGAGCCTGGTGGGCTAGAGTCCACGAGGCCTCAAGAGTCAAGACACAACTTAGCGGCTAAACCCCCATCCAGATGGGTTCGCTGAGAACTAGAGCCACCTGGAAGTTAAGTGGGAGGTCCGACTGGACGGGGGTGCAGAGTTCTGTCTCGGGGAGAAAGGAGCCTTGGACTAACTGGGGCAGGGAGCTGCCAGAGACACCGCTCAGGAAGTTGTTCCCAACAGGAGAAGGATCAAGTTCAGATGTAGGCTTAGAAAAAGAGGGAATGCAGAACCTCATGTAGAACTTAATGCTCCTGCGAGGCACGTTTGCTTCTGTACTTTGCTTGCCGCTGCTTGCTGCTTGTAGAACCAAAGTGACTCCATTTGAGATAAGCTTGTTTCAAGTAAAGATTCCTAGAACTGTTTTTGAGTAAGGCTGTGTAAAGATCCCCAGAATTGTCTGTTGAGTAAGGATGAGTGAGGATGCCTAGGAAGACAGCAACCTGAAAAACAAGTGACTCTTAAATACCAGAATGTGGGCGGTTGTGACACAGAGATCAGGCAAATAGGTCAAAGGGCCAGGGTGGGCTTATCTCATTAAACCACCAGGAGGTGACGCAAGCCAGAGATACACAGCTGTGTGTAGAGTGTGGAAAATTACCGTATGTTAAAGATTACTTTTCATTTCATGGCTGCAATCAGCATCTGCAGTGATTCTGGAGCCCCCCAAAATAAAGTCTGACACTGTTTCTACTGTGTTTCCATCTATTTCCCATGAAGTGATGGGACCAGATGCCACGATCTTTGTTTTCTGAATGTTGAGCTTCAAGCCAAGCGCTTCACTCTCCTCTTTCAGTTTCATCAAGAGGCTTTTGAGTTCCTCTTCGCTTTCTGCCATAAGGGTAGTGTCATCTGCGTATCTGAGGTGATTGATATTTCTCCCAGCAATCTCTCGATTCCAGCTTGTGCTTCTTCCAGCCCAGCGTTCCTCACGACGGACTCTGCATATAAGTTAAATAGGCAAGGTGACAATATACAGCCTCGACGTACTCCTTTTCCTATCCGGAACCAGTCTGTCGTTCCATGTCCAGTTCTGACTGTTGCTTCCTGACCCGCATCCAGGTTTCTCAAGAGGCAGGTCAGGTGGTCTGGTATTCCCATCTCTTTCCGAATTTCCCACAGTTTATGGTGATCCACACAGTCAAAAGCTTCGGCATAGTCAATGAAGCAGAAATAGATGGTTTTCTGGAACTCTCTCGCTTTCTCCACGATCCAGCGGATGTTGGCAATGTGATCTCTGGTGCCTCTGCCTTTTCTAAAACCTGCGTGAACATCTGGGAGTTCACGCTTCACATATTGCTGAAGCCCGGCTTGGAGAATTTTGAGCACATCTTGACTAGCGTGTGAGACGAGTGCAACTGTGCGGTCGTCTGAGCATTCTTTGGCATCGCCTCTCTTTGGGATTGGAATGAAGACTGACCTTTTCCAGTCTTGTGACCACTGCTGAGTTTTCCAAATCTGCTGGCATATGGAGTGCAGCACTTTCACAGCATCATCTTTCAAGATTTGAAATAGCTCCACTGGAATTCCATCCCCTCCACTAGCTTTGTTCGTAGTGATGCTCTCTAAGGCCCACTTGACTTCACATTCCAAGACGTCCGGCTCTAGGTCAGTGATCACGTTATCGTGACTATCTTGGTCGTGAAGATCATTGCTGTACAGTTCTTCTGTGTATTCTCGATACCTCTTCTTGATATCTTCTGCTTCTGTTAGGTCCCATACCATTTCTGTCCTTTATCGAGCCCATCTTTGCATGAAACGTTCCCTTGGAATCTCTAATTTTCTTGAAGAGAACTCTTGTCTTTCCCGTTCTGTCGTTTCCCTCTATTGCTTTGTATTGATCCCTGAGGAAGGCTTTCTTATCTCTCCTTGCTATTCTTTGGAACTCTGCATTCAGATGCTTATATCTTTCCTTTTCGCTTCTCTTCTTGTCACAGCTATCTGTAAGGGCTCCTCAGACAGCCATTTTGCTTTTTCGCATTTCTTTTCCACGGGGGTGGTCTCGGTCCCTGTCTCCCGCACAATGTCACGCACTTCCGTCCAGAGTTCATCAGGCACTCTTATCTATCAGATCTAGTCCCTTACATCTACGTCTCGCTTCCACTGTATAATCATAAGGGATTTGATGTAGGTCATATCCGAACGGTCGCGTGGTTTTCCCTACTTTCTTCAACTGAAGCCTGAATTTGGCAATAAGGAGTTCACGATCTGAGCCACAGTCAGCTCCCGGTCTCGTTTTTGCTAACTGCATACAGCGTCTCCATCTTTGGCTGCAAAGAATAGAATCGATCTGATTTCGGTGTGGACCATCTGGTGATGTCCACGTGTAGAGTCTTCTCTCGTGTGGTTGGAAGAGGGTGTTTGCTATGACCAGTGCGTTCTCTCGACAAAACTCTATCAGCCTCTGCCCTGCTTCATTCCGTGCTCCAAGGCCACATTTGCCTGTGACTCGAGATGTTTCTTGACTTCCTACTTTTGCATTCCAGTCCCCTATCTATCATGAAAAGGACATCTTTTCTGGGTGTTCGTTCTAAAAGGTCTCGTGGGTCTTCACAGAACCGTTCCACTTCGGCCTCCTCAGCGTTACTGGTTGGGGCATAGGCCTGGATTCCTGTCACATCGAATGGTTTGCCTCGGAAACGAACAGAAATCATTCCGTCGTTTTTAAGATCGCATCCAAGGACTGCATTTCGGACTCTTTTGTTGACCATGACGGCTACTCCATTCCTTCTAAGGGATTCCTGCCCACAGCAGTAGATATAATGGTCACCTGAGTTAAATTCACCCATTCCGGTCCATTTTAATTCACCGATTCCCAGAACGTCTATGTTCACTCTTGCCATCTCCTGTCTGACCACTTCCAATCTGCCTCGATTCATGGACCTAACATTCCAGGTTCCTATGCAATACTGCTCTTTACAGCACCGGACCTCGCTTCTATCAACGTTCACATCCACACCTGGGTATCGGTTTTGCTTTTGCTCCACCCCTTCATGCCTTCTAGACTTATTTCTCCACCGATCTCCAGTAGCATACTGGGCACCTACCGACCTAGGCTATGGTTTTTCCCGTGGTCACGTATGGATGTGAGAGTCGGACTGTGAAGAAAGCTGATCGCCGAAGAACGGATGCTTTTGAACTGTGGTGTCGGAGAAGACTCTCGAGAGTCCCTCGGACCGGTGTTCATCGGAAGGACTGACGCTAAAGCTGAAACTGCAATCCTTTGGCCACCTCACGCGACGAGTTGACTCACTGGAAAAGACTCTGCTGCTGGGAGAGGTCGGGGGCAGGAGGAGAAGGGGACGACGGAGAACGAGATGGCTGGATGGCATCACCGACTCTGTGGACACGAGCTTGAGTGAACTCCGGGAGTCGGTGATGGACAGGGAGGCCTGGCCTGCTGTGATTCATGGGGTCGCAGAGAGTCGGACACGACCGAGCGACCGAACCGAACTGAAAAAGATGACTACGTGTGACTATTTTGAAACTAGTACGGTTTAAAAATGCTATATAAACCCTTGGCTCAGCGTGCTCGGGGTCCTTGTCGAAACCCGCCGCGTCGGGCAGACGCTCGGACCCCAGCTAGCCGGAAATAAACCTCGCCGTGTGTCTTGCATTATCGTGAGTGTCCTCTGTTCCTCGGAGGGAAGGGCGACTCCGGACCCTAACAGGAACTCGACCAAAGGCCGCAGATCAAGCCAGCCCAACAGAAATAGATGTAGAGTGACCGAAAGAGCGGAGAAGGCTCAGCAGAGTCTGGCTGACCTCACCCAAAGCCTAGGTGAGGAATCTGGGACCAGGCAGAGAAGGGCCGTAAAGGCAGTTTGGGGAGGGGTTTCGGAAGTCAACCTGACTTCTCTCCGGAGGAAGTTTCGAGCCGGTTGGGTCAGCAGCCAAGAGAAACGGGATTGAAAATGGCGTCGGGGCCTCCGTGCCGCTTGCTGTCGGCCCAGCAAATATTTCTTCGTTGCCACCGGCCTGAAGAAGCCATCTTGTAAACTCTTTCATTCCTTTGATTGTGCACTTTAAATCTCCCCCCCCTCCCCCCAGCACGGTTTTTTAATAAAGTCTTTTGAAAAACGTGAAAGAAAGAATCCTCCCTGAGAGTTTCTGAAGTCTGAAAGGACCAGGTAGAGAGAAAAAGAGAAACGATTCCATTCTGCTGACAGGGGTGTGGTATGCAGTGACCGAGTGACAGATGTGTCCATCTGTCAAAACCCACACGTGAAACGCTGTGTCCTTCCGGTCCTTTGTTCCCTCTTTGTATCTGGAGCGCAACAGAGTCAAACGGTAGGTCCTTTTATGATTGTCTGTATGTCGTTTTTCCTGCCCGCCCCGCCCCCGTCGTCTCTCTGTCTCTCTCGCTTTTCACTCAGGTTAGGGAATTAAAAAAAAAAAAAAAAAGGAGACGTCTGTAGTTCTGCAGGTCAGGAAGCAACAGTTAGAAGTAGGCATGGAGCACAACAGGCTGGTTCCAAACAGGGAAAGGAGTCCATCAGGGCTGTATATTGTCACCCTGCTTATTTAACTTATATGCTGAGTACACATCATGAGAAACGCGGGGCTAGAGGAAGCACAAGCTGGAATCAAGTTTGCCGGGAGAAATATCAATCACCTCAGATACGCACATGACACCACCGTTATGGCAGAAATGAAGTCTAGTGTGGGTTTACAAAGTCGTGTTCGTTTCAGGTTTTCAGATTCTTTTCCCTTAGAGGTTCACGCAAGGTCATAAGTCTGTTTCCCTGGGCTGGCGTAGGAAGACGCTTGCTGATTGTTTTGATGTACAGTTTACGTGTCCATGTTCAACCCGACCTCCTGAGTGGTGCGTCCCGCCCCCAATCCTCTTTTCGACAAGAAGTCAAGCTATATGCCTAGCGTATACCAAGGATGTCCGACCACCGCCCGCCCCAGGTTACAGGCGTGACAGGTCAGACTGTAGATAGAAATCTTCACGTCAAGGGAGGGTACGTTCACAACAGGAAGACTCATCTGAAAGGCACCCTCTCCTGTGAAGGTGGACGGAGGGGAGGGAGGGCAGAGGGATCATGGGAGGGGAAGGAGAAAGAGAGGGACAGGGACACACAGGGTGTGTCTGTCTGTGTCGTGTCCGTGGCACGCACAGGTGCCGCGTGGGTGCTGTGTGCGGCCGTGTGTGTGTAGGAGAGAGTTGTCGAATCCCTGGCTGTGTCTCTGTCTCCGCCCGCCCCCGCCCCCCCCGCTCTGCCCCCCCGCCCCCCCGCTCCGCCCCCCCCCCGCCTCCCGCAACACCCCCCCCCCCGCCTCCCGCAACCCCCCGCACCCGCCTCCCGCAACCCCCCGCACCCGGCTCCGCCCCCTCCACCCCGCCCCCACCCGCTCACCCGCGCGCACACACACACATTCCCACCCGCCCCCACCCGCCTCCCCCGCCCCGCCTCCCCTCCCCTCCCCTCCCCCGCCCCCACCCGCTCACCCGCGTGCACACACACACATTCCCACCCGACCCATCCGCCCTCTCCGCCCACGCCCCCGCCCCCACCGGCTCCCCCGCCCCCCGTCCCCCTCCCCCGCCGCCCCCCCTCCCCGTTCGCGCGCGCGCGCGCGCACACGCGCGCAGACACACACACACACACACATTCCCACCCGCCCACCTGTACACACCATACCCCGCACTCACACCACAACGCAGTTTGTGTGTGGCAGGTGTGCAGGGTGGTGTGTGTTGTGTGTGGGGGGGCGGGGGGTGTGAGGGGTGTGAGGGGGAGCGGGCAGAGACAGAGAGACACAGTCCGGCAAAGGACAACGTGTATGCATGGGTGTTCCGCATCATTTGCTTGTGTTTTCTGAGCTCATTCAATCACTTCCGTGATCAAGACCCCTCCCCTGAAATCGTGGGGGGCGGGGGGCGGCGCGCCACCTCGTGTCAAACAGGCGACCTTCGATCCTTGCATCCTGCCCCTGAACCTGACTGGAGCGAGAGGATGTGCGTGATCTATCGTGGTTTTGTTTGGAATCCTTGGCGGGAGAAGGACGATTTTCCCCGCACGCCCAGGGACGAGGCCAAAGAGATGGAAGTAAGCTTTCCCATGGCTAAATTGTTTTAAAGGAGGGAAAGAGGTTGTGTGTCATGACAGCGTGGCACAGCAGCTTCTTAAGTCTACCCAGGCAGGTGAATTGTTTTGTTTTGTTTTGTTTTTTTTCTTCCAGAATTTATATGTAGGAGATGATATTCACTAAATTTGTCTTTTCACCTGATCACCTGAAAAGACAGATTCTATCCACATTTAGATAACAAGGGTTGGAGACCACTATCTACGTTTACACAAGAAGGATTATAATGACAACAAAGCAAATCTGTTACAAGCAAACAATCTGTACTGTATATTGAATTGTTTCTTACAACTAGGTTTGACCATCTGCACAAACTTCATTAACAGAATTATTACCAACAGACTGAGCCAAAAGGTGTGCCACGTAGCCAAGCATCTCACTTGCACCCGAATATGAGTAACATGTAAAGAGGGACTAAGGGGACTTCCCTGGAAATCCAGAGGCAATATTTCATCGTCTAGTGTAGGGTGGGGTTCGATCCCTGGTCAAGGAGATAAGATCCCACTTACTTAGGGGCCAAAACTATAAGACATAAAATAGAAGCAATACTGTAACAAAAGCAAAGTTTTTTTATTTATTTATTTTTTTTTTTTTTGCTTTACAGATTTATTTTTATTTTATTTTTTTTTATTACAGTTAAAAGTATTTTTATTAAAAAAGCACAAATGCAAAGAAATGAACAGAGGAAAATTTATGCGTCGAACCTGGACTGGTCACTTATGATAATATACATGCTACAATTCCATTCTCCCCAATCATTCCACCTTCACCCTCTCCCACAGAGTCCCAAAGACTGTTCTAAATGCCTATGTCTCTTTTGCAGTCTCTTATACAGGGTTCAGGTTACCATTTTTCTAAATTCCACATATATGCGTTAATATACAGTATTGATGTTCTTCTTTCTGGCTTACTTCACTCTGTATAATTGGCTCCAGTTTCATCCACCTCATTAAAACTGATTCAAATGCATTCTTTTTGATGGCTGAGAAATACTCCATTGTGTATATGTACCAAAGCTTTCTTATCCATTCATCTGCAGATGGACATCTAGGTTGCTTCCATGTCCTGGCTATTATAAACAGTGCTGCAATGAACATTGGAGTACATGTGTCTCTTTCAATTCTGGTTTCCTCGGTGTGTATGCCCAGGAGTGCGATCGCTGGATCATATGGCAGTTCTATTTCCAGTTTTCTGAGGAATCTCCACACTGTTCTCCATAGTGGCTGTACTAGTTTGCATTCCCACCAACAGTGTAAGAGGGTTCCCTTTTCTCCACACCCTCTCCAGCATTTATTGCATGTAGACTTTTGGATAGCAGCCATTCTGACTGGTGTGAAATGGTATCTCATTGTGGTTTTGATTTGCATTTCTCTGATGATGAGGGATGTTGAGCATTTTTTCACGTGTTTGTTAGCCATCTTTATGTCTTCTTTGGAGAAATGTCTGTTTAGTTCTTTGGCCCATTTTTTGATTAGGTCACTTAGTTTTCTGGAATTAAGCTACAGGAGCTGCTTGTATAATTTGGAGATTAATCCTTTATCAGTTGCTTCATTTGCTATTATTTTCTCCCATTCTGAAGGCTGTCTTTTCACCTTGCTTAGAGTTTCCTTTGCTGTGCAGAAGCTTTTGATTTTAATTAGGTCCCATTTGTTTATTTTTGCTTTTATTCCCAATATTCTGGGAGGTGGGTCTTGGAGGATCCTGCTGTGATTTATGTCGGAGAGGGTTTTGCCTACGTTCTCCTCCTACCCAGGCAGGTGAATTGTTTTAAAGGAGGGAAAGAGGTTGTGTCTCGTGACACCGTGGCACAGCAGCTTCTTGGGTGTACCCACGCAGGTGAATTGTTTTTAAGGAGGGAAAGAGGTTGTGTGTCGTGACAACGTGGCACAGCAGCTTCTTAAGTGTACCCACGCAGGTGAATTGTTTTTAAGGAGGGAAAGAGGTTGTGTGTCGTGACACCGTGGCACAGCAGCTTCTTAAGTGTACCCACGCAGGTGAATTGTTTTAAAGGAGGGAAAGTGGTTGTGTGTCATGACACCGTGGCACAGCAGCTTCTTAAGTCTACCCAGGCAGGTGAATTTTTTTTAAGGAGGGAAAGAGGTTGTGTGTCAAGAGGTTGTGTGTCATGACAGCAGCACAGCAGCTTCTTAAGTCTACCCACGCAGGTGAATTGTTTTAAAGGAAGGAAAGAGGTTGTGTCTCGTGACACCGTGGCACAGCAGCTTCTTAAGTCTACCCAGGCAGGTGAGATGTTTTAAAGGAGGGAAAGAGGTTGTGTCTCGAGACACCGTGGCACAGCAGCTTCTTAAGTCTACCCAGGCAGGTGAATTGTTTTAAAGGAGGGAAAGAGGTTGTGTGCCATGACACCGTGGCACAGCAGCTTCTTAAGTCTACCCACGCAGGTGAATTGTTTTAAAGGAGGGAAAGAGGTTGTGTGTCAAGAGGTTGTGTGTCATGACAGCGGCACAGCAGCTTCTTAAGTCTACCCACGCCGGTGAATTGTTTTAAAGGAGGGAAAGAGGTTGTGTCTCGTGACACCGTGGCACAGCAGCTTCTTAAGTCTACCCAGGCAGGTGAATTGTTTTAAAGGAGGGAAAGAGGTTGTGTGCCATGACACCGTGGCACAGCAGCTTCTTAAGTCTACCCACGCAGGTGAATTGTTTTAAAGGAGGGAAAGAGGTTGTGTGTCAAGAGGTTGTGTGTCATGACAGCGGCACAGCAGCTTCTTAAGTCTACCCACGCCGGTGAATTGTTTTAAAGGAGGGAAAGAGGTTGTGTCTCGTGACACCGTGGCACAGCAGCTTCTTAAGTCTACCCAGGCAGGTGAATTGTTTTAAAGGAGGGAAAGAGGTTGTGTGTCGTGACACCGTGGCACAGCAGCTTCTTAAGTGTACCCACGCAGGTGAATTGTTTTAAAGGAGGGAAAGAGGTTGTGTGTCATGACAGCGGCACAGCAGCTTCTTAAGTCTACCCACGCAGGTGAACTGTTTTAAAGGAGGGAAAGAGGTTGTGTCTCGTGACACCGTGGCACAGCAGCTTCTTAAGTCTACCCAGGCAGGTGAATTGTTTTAAAGGAGGGAAAGTGGTTGTGTGTCGTGACACCGTGGTGGCACAGCAGCTTCTTAAGTCTACCCACGCATCTCGTGACACCGTGGCACAGCAGCTTCTTAAGTCTACCCAGGCAGGTGAATTGTTTTAAAGGAGGGAAAGAGGTTGTGTCTCGTGACACCGTGGCACAGCAGCTTCTTAAGTGTACCCACGCAGGTGAATTGTTTTAAAGGAGGGAAGGAGGTTGTGTCTCGTGACACCGTGGCACAGCAGCTTCTTAAGTCTACCCACGCAGGTGAATTGTTTTAAAGGAGGGAAAGTGGTTGTGTGTCATGACACCGTGGCAGAGCAGCTTCTTAAGTCTACCCACGCAGGTGAATTGTTTTTAAGGAGGGAAAGAGGTTGTGTGTCGTGACACCGTGGCACAGCAGCTTCTTAAGTGTACCCACGCAGGTGAATTGTTTTAAAGGAGGGAAAGTGGTTGTGTGTCATGACACCGTGGCACAGCAGCTTCTTAAGTCTACCCAGGCAGGTGAGTTGTTTTAAAGGAGGGAAAGAGGTTGTGTCTCGAGACACCGTGGCACAGCAGCTTCTTAAGTCTACCCAGGCAGGTGAATTGTTTTAAAGGAGGGAAAGAGGTTGTGTCTCGTGACACCGTGGCACAGCAGCTTCTTAAGTGTACCCACGCAGGTGAATTGTTTTAAAGGAGGGAAAGAGGTTGTGTGTCATGACAGCGGCACAGCAGCTTCTTAAGTCTACCCACGCAGGTGAATTGTTTTAAAGGAGGGAAGGAGGTTGTGTCTCGTGACACCGTGGCACAGCAGCTTCTTAAGTCTACCCACGCAGGTGAATTGTTTTAAAGGAGGGAAAGAGGTTGTGTCTCGTGACACCGTGGCACAGCAGCTTCTTAAGTCTACCCAGGCAGGTGAGTTGTTTTAAAGGAGGGAAAGAGGTTGTGTCTCATGACACCGTGGCACAGCAGCTTCTTAAGTCTACCCAGGCAGGTGAATTGTTTTAAAGAAAAAAGGAAGCCAGCTTTCCAAAACGACATTTCCAATCCAAACCAAAAAGCCGAAGTGGCTACCCTTCCCCCACCGCCACGCCCTCCCTGTTGACCTCTGGCGCAAGGGGCCCCTCCCACACAGCCTCCTTCCACAGCCCCAGGGCATTCAAGTGTTTGCCGGCCCCCGGCCGTCCTGCTCCATCCGCGGTCCCCCCGCCCCCTCTTCCGCAGGACCCTCTAAGAAAGAGACCGGCCGGCAGGTGGCGCCCGACACCCAGCACGCTGTCCAGAGAGCCGGCCGCAGCGTAGGAGTTTCGGGGGCGACGCGTTCGTTGCCAGATGTGGCTCCTCTCTTAGGGCGCCGTTTCTCCGCTAAGTCACGACGGGGACAGGACAACGTCCCTGGGCGAGGTACGACGGACGTACAACCGGGAGGGGAAGGGAAGGATGCTTCGCACCCTACCTGGGGGGCAGCGGAATGCACACCCATCCGAGGGGGACCGCAGGCCAACGTCAGGCGGCGCGAGCACCCGCCCCGAAGAAAGAACTCGCCATCATCCCCGTCCCTGTCACCACTCTTTGGGCGTGCCAGGAGAAACCCTTCGGGTGACCCCCGACGACGGCTGTCAGCAAAAGCAACCTTCAACAATGGCACGAATAAACGGGGCCTCAGTGTTGGAAACACACTCGTATCGTGGCGACGCAACGAAAATCAGAAGCACGCACTCGTCTCACACACACACACACACACACACACACACACATAACCGCTAGAAACAAACTCGACGAAAATCAGAAGCACGCACTCGTCTCACACACACACACACACACACACACACACACAACCGCTAGAAACAAACTCGACGAAAATCAGAAGCACGCACTCGTCTCACACACACACACACACACACACACACACACACACATAACCGCTAGAAACAAACTCGACACATCTGAAAAAGAAAAGGCAAACGTCAAAGAGCGGGTGGATCTGGTGGGTCGGCCCGCGGAGGCGAACAGGAACACAGAAGTCAAACCGATACAAGAACCCACTGGGAGGACAAGTGGGGCGGGGCCGGCTCGGCGGGGCCTGCTGGTCTACCCACGCAGGTGAATTGTTTTTAAGGAGGGAAAGGGGTTGTGTGTCGTGACACCGTGGCACAGCAGCTTCTTAAGTGTACCCACGCAGGTGAATTGTTTTAAAGGAGGGAAAGTGGTTGTGTGTCATGACACCGTGGCACAGCAGCTTCTTAAGTCTACCCAGGCAGGTGAGTTGTTTTAAAGGAGGGAAAGAGGTTGTGTCTCGAGACACCGTGGCACAGCAGCTTCTTAAGTCTACCCAGGCAGGTGAATTGTTTTAAAGGAGGGAAAGAGGTTGTGTCTCGTGACACCGTGGCACAGCAGCTTCTTAAGTGTACCCACGCAGGTGAATTGTTTTAAAGGAGGGAAAGAGGTTGTGTGTCATGACAGCGGCACAGCAGCTTCTTAAGTCTACCCACGCAGGTGAATTGTTTTAAAGGAGGGAAGGAGGTTGTGTCTCGTGACACCGTGGCACAGCAGCTTCTTAAGTCTACCCACGCAGGTGAATTGTTTTAAAGGAGGGAAAGAGGTTGTGTCTCGTGACACCGTGGCACAGCAGCTTCTTAAGTCTACCCAGGCAGGTGAGTTGTTTTAAAGGAGGGAAAGAGGTTGTGTCTCATGACACCGTGGCACAGCAGCTTCTTAAATCTACCCAGGCAGGTGAATTGTTTTAAAGAAAAAAGGAAGCCAGCTTTCCAAAACGACATTTCCAATCCAAACCAAAAAGCCGAAGTGGCTACCCATCCCCCACCGCCACGCCCTCCCTGTTGACCTCTGGCGCAAGGGGCCCCTCCCACACAGCCTCCTTCCACAGCCCCAGGGCATTCAAGTGTTTGCCGGCCCCCGGCCGTCCTGCTCCATCCGCGGTCCCCCCGCCCCCTCTTCCGCAGGACCCTCTAAGAAAGAGACCGGCCGGCAGGTGGCGCCCGACACCCAGCACGCTGTCCAGAGAGCCGGCCGCAGCGTAGGAGTTTCGGGGGCGACGCGTTCGTTGCCAGATGTGGCTCCTCTCTTAGGGCGCCGTTTCTCCGCTAAGTCACGACGGGGACAGGACAACGTCCCTGGGCGAGGTAAGACGGACGTACAACCGGGAGGGGAAGGGAAGGATGCTTCGCACCCTACCTGGGGGGCAGCGGAATGCACACCCATCCGAGGGGGACCGCAGGCCAACGTCAGGCGGCGCGAGCACCCGCCCCGAAGAAAGAACTCGCCATCATCCCCGTCCCTGTCACCACTCTTTGGGCGTGCCAGGAGAAACCCTTCGGGTGACCCCCGACGACGGCTGTCAGCAAAAGCAACCTTCAACAATGGCACGAATAAACGGGGCCTCAGTGTTGGAAACACACTCGTATCGTGGCGACGCAACGAAAATCAGAAGCACGCACTCGTCTCACACACACACACACACACACACATAACCGCTAGAAACAAACTCGACGAAAATCAGAAGCACGCACTCGTCTCACACACACACACACACATAACCGCTAGAAACAAACTCGACGAAAATCAGAAACACGCACTCGTCTCACACACACACACACACACACACACACACACACACACACACACAACCGCTAGAAACAAACTCGACGAAAATCAGAAGCACGCACTCGTCTCACACACACACACACACACATAACCGCTAGAAACAAACTCGACACATCTGAAAAAGAAAAGGCAAACGTCAAAGAGCGGGTGGATCTGGTGGGTCGGCCCGCGGAGGCGAACAGGAACACAGAAGTCAAACCGATACAAGAACCCACTGGGAGGCCAAGTGGGGCGGGGCCGGCTCGGCGGGGCCTGCTGGTCTACCCACGCAGGTGAATTGTTTTTAAGGAGGGAAAGGGGTTGTGTGTCGTGACACCGTGGCACAGCAGCTTCTTAAGTGTACCCACGCAGGTGAATTGTTTTAAAGGAGGGAAAGTGGTTGTGTGTCATGACACCGTGGCACAGCAGCTTCTTAAGTCTACCCAGGCAGGTGAATTGTTTTAAAGGAGGGAAAGAGGTTGTGTGTCAAGAGGTTGTGTGTCATGACAGCGGCACAGCAGCTTCTTAAGTCTACCCACGCAGGTGAATTGTTTTAAAGGAGGGAAAGAGGTTGTGTCTCGAGACACCGTGGCACAGCAGCTTCTTAAGTCTACCCACGCAGGTGAATTGTTTTAAAGGAGGGAAAGAGGTTGTGTCTCGAGACACCGTGGCACAGCAGCTTCTTAAGTCTACCCACGCAGGTGAATTGTTTTAAAGGAGGGAAAGAGGTTGTGTGTCAAGAGGTTGTGTGTTATGACAGCGGCACAGCAGCTTCTTAAGTCTACCCACGCATCTCGTGACACCGTGGCACAGCAGCTTCTTAAGTCTACCCAGGCAGGTGAATTGTTTTAAAGGAGGGAAAGAGGTTGTGTCTCGTGACACCGTGGCACAGCAGCTTAAGTCTACCCAGGCAGGTGAGTTGTTATAAAGGAGGGAAAGAGGTTGTGTCTCGAGACACCGTGGCACAGCAGCTTCTTAAGTCTACCCAGGCAGGTGAATTGTTTTAAAGAAAAAAGGAAGCCAGCTTTCCAAAACGACATTTCCAATCCAAACCAAAAAGCCGAAGTGGCTACCCATCCCCCACCGCCACGCCCTCCCTGTTGACCTCTGGCGCAAGGGGCCCCTCCCACACAGCCTCCTTCCACAGCCCCAGGGCATTCAAGTGTTTGCCGGCCCCCGGCCGTCCTGCTCCATCCGCGGTCCCCCCGCCCCCTCTTCCGCAGGACCCTCTAAGAAAGAGACCGGCCGGCAGGTGGCGCCCGACACCCAGCACGCTGTCCAGAGAGCCGGCCGCAGCGTAGGAGTTTCGGGGGCGACGCGTTCGTTGCCAGATGTGGCTCCTCTCTTAGGGCGCCGTTTCTCCGCTAAGTCACGACGGGGACAGGACAACGTCCCTGGGCGAGGTACGACGGACGTACAACCGGGAGGGGAAGGGAAGGATGCTTCGCACCCTACCTGGGGGGCAGCGGAATGCACACCCATCCGAGGGGGACCGCAGGCCAACATCAGGCGGCGCGAGCACCCGCCCCGAAGAAAGAACTCGCCATCATCCCCGTCCCTGTCACCACTCTTTGGGCGTGCCAGGAGAAACCCTTCGG
>NC_142483.1:62760000-62790000 GCF_049115385.1 Moschus berezovskii
ACCACCCCCTTCTCCCCTCACGGGGCTCGCGCCCACCACCGCCTACACACACCCACGGCCGCAGCCGGCCGGGGAGAACGCTCTCCCGCCGCGCACCGGCGGCCCCCCACGGCCCTCACGCGCGCAACCCTGCTTGCCTGTGCAACCAGGGCTCCCCGCCCCCCCTTCCGCAGGGACCCGAGGGCACTGCTCCGCCCGGGGACGCCACCGGCCGACGGACGCCGGGGGACGACACCCACGTGAGGCGAGGCCGGCTCGGTCCCGGGCAAGGAGAGGGAGCGCGGGCGGCGGCGCGCGCGGGACGAGGAGGGAAGACCGGCAGCGGCGGGGAGGGGCCGGCGAGCACGCACGGCAGAGGCCGCGGGGCAGGGGCGCGGGTGCCGCCCGGGGAACCGGAAAACACCGGGGACGCGGCCGGGCCACCGGGAAAACCAGCGCGGGATCCCACCGCCACCCACACACGGGGGCGGTCCCGCGACGCCCGGGACGCCGGCCAGCCCCCGCCACCCGCGGAGCGGGCCCCACGACCCGGCCCCGCCGCCAGGGCCGGCGCGCCGTCCCCCGCCCATCTTCCTCCGTCCATCCACCCATCCGTCCTCGACGGATCCGCCTCCCATCTAGTCTGACCCCGAGGCTCGACATCCCGGGGACACGCTCTCGAGCGAGGCGGCCCAGACCGTGACCGCACGCCGCCACCGGCTGCGGCTCGGAGGCGAGGGCGGGCGCGATAGACAGGCTCCTCCTCGCCACGGCTGCGGGGACTGGGGGAAGCCAGGGCCCGACCGACCGGGCGTCGCGCCTCCCCTTCCCCCTCCTTCCCCCTGGGCTCGCACCACGGGGGCCGGCCGCGCGCGCGCACGGCGCACGCGCAACGGCTCCCCCCACCGCTCACCGGACACGCCCAGCGGGGCCCGGCGGGACCCTCCCCCAACTCGGAGGGGGGAGGCGCGGGCCGCGGTAGGCAAGGAGCGGCAACACGGCCCCACCGCGGGGCCGGCGCACCCATCCCCCCCCTCCCGCGGAGGGCAGGAGGGGGAAGTCTTCTCCGCCCACGTGCTCTGGCAGTCGCCACGGTGGCCACTGCGCACTCGGGAGGGGCGGCGGCTGGGGGGTCCGGTACCCCAAGGCTCCCTCTCGGATCGCTAGAGAAGGCTTTCTCACCGAGGGCGCGCCGTCCCTCACCCGAGCGTCTCTCCTTCAGGCCCACGGAGGCGCTCCACGAGCCGCCCAAGCCCTCAGCAGGGCTGGAGGGGTCTGCGGTACAGCTAAGCCGACGACCCACACGGGAGGCGTGTGCACGGCCAGGGCCGGAGCGGAGCCCGCGCCCCGCCCCCCACAAGGCCCCTCATCCGTCAGCCTCCACGACGAGGGGGAACAGGGACGGACGCCCGCCCCCCTCTCTTACCGTCTCGACCCCCCCCAGAGAGAGCCAACTCACGGGACACACTCGCCACCGCGGCGGGGACCCGAGGAGGACACCGGGTTAAGGGAAACGACGCCACCGCTCAGCCTCAGGCACCTGAGGGACAACCTGGAGCGCTCCAGGGGCACCACCGAGGAGCAACCACGAGGCACGCTCACACACCCACGCGGGGCACGCGAGCGCGGCAGCGGCACAGCCCTCCCCACCGCAGGGGAGGCGAAGCGAGAGCATCTGCTGTGTCAAGAAGACCAACGGGCCCCCGCCGGCTGACACCCCGAGGCGGGGGGGCGGACAGGAGGCCGAAGGTCAGGGCCAGAGACCGCACCCAGCCCCTGCCTTCCTCACCCTCCCCGACGGGCAGGCAAGGGGGGAAAGACGGGCGAGGGGTGCCGCGGACAGACCGAGAAGAGCGGGCACGTCCACCCGGAACGCCCGTCCCTCGTCCGGCACGGCTTAGGCTCGGCCCGGGAGAGCACGACCACACCACATCGATCACAGTGTGAAACAAGGTGGAGCGGGCGGGGGGGGGGGGCAGGCGCGATGAGGACCGTCACTCAGAGGGGCCCGCTTTCAGCCTCACCGGCCGCCTCCCCTCCCCCACCTCGCCTCAGGCGAGAGCAGTCGCCAACGACCCCCAGGAGGGGAACGCCTGACACGCGGCACGGAACCTACGGGGCGGGGGTCGTCCCAGCCACCACAGGGTGCCCGCAGCGGGGAAGCGCACAGGGTAGAAGACCCAATGCCACCTCGCCCCGCCGCCCTCGGGTCGCCCGGAGACCGGAGGTGGCACCACCCCATTGGGTCAGCCAGGCACGCCACCTAGGAGCCGGCGCACAGGCCCAGGCGGGCGGCTCCAGCGGCAAGGGCCGAATCGGGCGCCAGCCGGCGGTCCGAAGGGCCCAGAGCCCCGCGTGCATCCAGAGACCCAAAGTCCTCAGTGGCACACCCCAAACAGAGAAGACCGTGTCAGCACTAACCTGGTGCTAAAAAAGTCTCATTAAAGGCGACAAAATGGCAGCAGGCGACAGCGGGGCCCACCTACGACCCGCAGGGAGGGGCCCCGGAACCTTGACCCGGCCACCTGTCCCCAGCACTATCCCATAAACACCAGACCCGGAGGTTTGTTGTCGTTTTTTTTTGTTGTTTTTTTTTTTTTTGGGGGGGGCGGGTCATCTGGTCGACTGTGGGGGGGGGGGACGCTTGGCGGCAAAAGTGGGGGCGCGGACGCCCAAGGAGAGAGAGCTGGCCGGGGACGACGCGCTCGCCGCTTCACTCCCCCCCACACGGGTAGGTCTACCGGCCCGTCCGTGTCTCCGAACGGGGATTTGGCTTCGACGGGCAAAAAAAGAAAAGAAGAAAGAACCGTCGGCGAGGCGCCCCCAACGAGACGAGCGGGCCCGGACCAGGGACCGCGCCCGGGTCCCAGACCGTCCTCGACGCGGCACCCAGGACGGCTCGAGCCGGTCCCCACCTCCTGACCGGGATTCAGGGAGTTGGGGCCGGGTGAGAAAAAGTCGCGTCCGACGCCCGAGACCCACGAGGGCACGCCGAAGGGTCGAGCGCGCCCTCCCCGGCCACCCGCGGAAGCAGGGTCCGGTCCATCCACGTCTGCGGACCGCTCGGGACTTTGACAAAGGAAAAGCATGTGTGCCGGGAGACGCCTCGGGCGACCGGGCCCCACGGCGGTGGGGTGGGGGTGGGGGTGGAGGGGGTGGACCGCACACGCGCCCGCGCCGGCCGGCCGGCCGGCCTCTCCGGGTCACCCCTCACGACTCCGGCGGGCGGGTCCCCACCTCCGGAGCGGGGCCGAGGGCGAAGCGAACGCTCCTGAAGGCGAAGCGAACGCTCCTGAGGGCGGCCCAGGAGGAGGCCGGACCGCCGAGTCCTAGTGCAGGCGCCCCGGGCAGGGAAGACCCCTCTCCCTCCCTGCCCACCGCGGCGGCCCGGCCCAGGCAGGGTCCGGCCGGCCCGTCTCCGCGGCCGGAGGGGCACGGGGAGATAGATGCTGGTCGACCCAGTCAGGCCGCCCCAGAGCCCGGATCCGCAGCGCCGCGACAGGTCACCCTCCTCAGAAACCTAGAGAACCAATCTCCGGCGACATCAGGACGTCCCTAGGCCTCGGCGCCACGGGGACTGTCGCCGCCAGCGTAGCCGGCCTCTGACAGCTCTGCCTCGGGCCCGGTGGCTGAGTCACAATCCTCCTGAAGGCCGCGCCGAAGCTCCGGAGGGGAGGGACAATATAAAAGCGGTCGCCAGGTGGCTCCCGACAACCGGCTCGCACGTCCCGAGGACGGGTCGCTGTCGCCGGCCGCCGAGGACGCCACAGCGCCGGCCGCCCAAACGCCCGAGCTCGGCCCCAAAATCTCAGCCGCCGAGCAACGCGATGCGACGCGACCCCGGCCGCAGAAGAAGGGAGAGGAGCTGGGAAATATCTCCTCAGGAGGCTGCCCCGAAGGAGACGCGCTCCCCCAAGCGATTCCAGGGTGGTGGGGGGACATTCCACGGAGACGCCGGCGGCGGGGTCGGCGGAGAGAGGGGCACCAGTGACATCCCGGGCTCCCCCGGCCCCCCTCCCCCGAAAGAGGGAGGGAGGGAGGGAGGGAGGGAGGGAGGGAGGGAGGGAGGGACCGAACCGACCGGCAAAGCGAAACCAGGCAAGCGCTGCTCAGAGAACAAAGCAAGACGTTCGAGAGCAGACACAGACACAGACACGCAAGCCCAGGAGCAAGAAAGGAAAGGGAGGAGACACTCACTCGGACCCCCAACAAGAGAAAAACAAAACTCAACCTGGGTCGAGACCGTGACAAAGTCCAAAGACGACAAACACAAGCTTGCGCGGGTGGGTGGGGAAAGTGCACTTGAGGTCAGGAGAACATGGATTTCAAAATAGCTGGCCACAAACACCGGAAAGGCGGGTCTAGGGTGCCAGGGCTGCGGGGGCCGGGAGTGGGGGGGGTGCGGGGGTGGGGGGGAGGGGCGTGGTGGTGAGGAGGACCGAGTCCATAGGGATCCACTAAATAAACCCCGGGTTCCATGACAACAGCCAATTAAATGAATAAATAACTTTCGGAAGTCGAACAGAAACGAAATGAAACAAAACCATCAGGCAGGCAGGAAAGTCAAGTCGTAGAACTGCTCTGGCAGCTTAAAAGTCAGAGAGAGCGCGAGAGCGAGAGCGAGAGCGAGAGACAGACAGAGAGAGAGAGAGAGAGAGAGAGAGAGAGAGCATGCATACACATGTGCATACACGCGTGTACATATGTATACGCACGCATATTCGCGTCTATATATGCGTGCACACATGCGTATAAACAAATACGTACGAAGGGCATGCTCACGTACACGCATGCGTCTGTGTGTGCACGTGTGTGCCTAGGCGTTTATAGTGGGCGTGCATGCTTGCGTGTATATCCGTATACACAGGCATATATACACATACGTATACGGATAGACACAGGCATGAATACACACGCTCGTATGTGGGTGGACTCAGAGATATCAGCTCTCATCACCTGGCCCCTCACACATAGAGAGAAACCACATCGCCAGGGAAAAGAGTCCTGGGATCCTTCGGAACCCTCCACCAAAGATTCCCCATTCGACCCAACCCAGCAACTCCACGGAGTGCCCACGGAGGGGACAAAGAAGATAGGGACGTGTGTACGTGTGGGATCGACACCTATACCTAGGTAGACATCCGTACACACGTGATGATCGAACTCTCTGTCTGCGTGCCTACGCCTGTATCTATTCATGTGCGCGCACAGTGCGCACGCGCAGGCAGACACCCCCCCACCCCCACCCCCACCCCAGCCCCACACAGGAATGGGACTCAACCACCAGAGGGGAATGAAATCTCACAGTCTGCAGGAACTTGGAGAGACCTTCAGAGGCTATGATGCTAAATGAAATACCTCAGATCGGTCGTTTCCATGCAGAATCTCCCAAACGATACACCGTGGACAGAACAGGACAAAACAGAAGCAGGCTCGCAGAGACCACAAAGGAACAACACGGGTGGTGGCCAGAGGAGGGAGGTGGGTGGGGGCGGGGGGGACGGTGGCAGGAGTGGGGTGGGGGAGAGAATGAGTGAGTGCCACTGGTGAGGGAGACAGACGAAGCGGCGCAACCTTCCACTTAGCAGACGAATGAGTCACGGGCACGTCATGACACCAAAGGTCATTTGCCGGGACACCCAGCGGTGACGGGCCGTCACGAACTAGAGGTATCCTGGGGATCGCCGTGTCATGCACCACACTAAACCATCGCCTGGACAGCTGAACATTCATGGGGGAACAAAAAATAAACATGAAGAAAAAAAAAAAAAAAAGGGAAAGAAAGAAGGCAGGCATGCAGGTCAAAGAAAACGTTGTCAGTCAGTTAGACGTCAATTTGAGACGAGTGGGACTTGGCTTGGGGGCGGGGGGGGCGGAGAGGGGGGAGAGAAACTAGGGTGAGAACAACGAGGAGAAAGAAAAGGACCGATTGCCTTGAGGGGGAGGGGGAGATAAAAGATCCAAAGAGTGGACAGGACGGCCCGGTGAGTGCCATAGGGAAAGGAAATGAAGCCAAGGAACACACTCCCAACGGCGGTTTTGTTCAGCCCAAGATCAAGATGTGGAGGGCACGGTGTCCTCCAGCACACAGCGACACACAGGCCTCACTTGGCGGGGGAGATCAGGATAACCCTGAAACCTGAAGCTGGCCAAAGAAGCCGTCACGTTCATGTTCATCCACGACTGAAAAGTGCCATGGTCCCGCGACATTCAAAAATCCTATCAAACCGTGGACAGACTCTCTCACTCACTCGCCGTGAAAAATGTAGAGAACAGAAAAGGAACGAAACGATGGTGGATGGACGGACGGACGGACGGATGGATTTCCATGATAGTCTGATTACGGAAAACCTTGACAGAAAAGCATCCGATTCCCTTTTGTAGAGAATCTGTCTTGCCTTCTCTGCCTGGTGTCTTTCCTACGTCTGGATGGTTCCCACCCCCACGCCCACTCCCACTCCCACTCCCACTCCCACTCCCAGCTTTAAGATCAGCCTCCAAAACGAAGCCCTTTGTGCTCTCAAGGTCCCGCCCGCCGGAACTCTTTCTTCGGAGCGCCCTTCCGAAGGGGAACATTTTCCCCCACGTCAGCGCCCTGAGACAGCGTCGGCCTTTCCCCACCCCCACCACCCACCACACACCCCCCCACACACCCCACCCCCACCCCCACCCCCACCCCACCCCACACCCCCCCCAACCCCCCCCCCCCGCCTCCCTCTCTCCCTCCTGCTCCTCTTCCTCCTCCTCTGAACTCTGGAGCGCTCCTCGCACTGGCCTCTCACCACCCCACAAGGTGGCGGTGTCGGCCCAGGTGTGCTCAGGTGTCTCCTCACCGCATCCGAGTGGACTTCCGCTGTTTCTCAGCTGCGTCGTTCTAGGACCCTTTTTTCCTGGGCTTTTCCACGGGTGGGGGAGACCGGGATGGGCCGGGGCCAGGCGGGGTTGGGGAGCAGCGTGCACGTGGGGGGATGGGTGGGGGCAGAGAGGAGGTGGAGGAGGAGGAACACAACTCCCCAGAGCCAGTGTGTGCCTGTGGCCTGTAAAACAGATCAGGCACCAGGCTGGCTCCGAAGAGGGGATCGATCGGTCACGAGACCGGGCACGTTCGTTCTCTTTGCAGAGGCCCTGAAGATCAAACAGGCCGTGGCAAGGTCTGGGCTTCCCGCAGTTAGAACTGTTCACCCATTGTGGACAAAGGCGTCTGAAACACCGGGGGGTTAGGCTCTCGGTGCGATGTCCACAGGCCGTCGCCATCGACATGTGCACACACTGGAGCCGCCGTGCAGAGGGAGATCTCATCCGGCTCCGTGTGTTCTTCCAGTGAGTCGTAGGCCGGGATCTCAGGAAGAACAGAAATCCAGAGAGTTGAGTGAATCTGACCGTCACGCTTTCAGAATCCAAGTGAACCAGAAAGGAGGTGCACTCACGTGTGGGTTCGTCTGTCCATAGGATGAAGCCCCTCTTTGAGCAGATGAGGGTTCCGGGGGCAAAATGGAGCAGAGAGGACAGAGACTTCCCTTCGGTCCCTTGCTCCTCCCGCGCGCTCCCAACGGTCCTAGGAACATCCTGCCCCAGAGGAGCGTGCTGGCCACCGCCCACCCACGCGGACGGAGACGGCAGTGCCAGTCCGTGTCAGTCCTCCTCGCCCAGAGTCCCCCGTCTGCCCTCGCCTTCACGCCTGGCACGGTCCGTTCTGTAGGTTTGTCTCGAACCTGCCCGGAGCCCAGGGGCATCTTTCCGGATCAGGGATCGATCGAAAACACCCTGTCCCTTGCCTCATCGGCAGGTCGATTCTTAACCACTGGACCACCAGGCAGGGAAGCCCCTTCACGGCCTTCTAAAATCATCTACCCTGCAACATTCAATATCGTCCTCCAAATCATGGGACCGTCACGACTGAAATGAAGTGAAATATGTGAGTTAAAGAAAGTCTTCAGTGCTTCTTGCTTTAGAACCACAAAGGCCTCTCTCTCTCTCTCTCTCTCTCTCTCTCTCACACACACACACACACACACACACACACACACGAACAGAGGTGGGCTGATAGTCCAAAAGAAACCAAAGTCCAAACTTTGTGTGTATCCACCCCTGACCTACGTGGTGAGCAGTCGCCAAAGACAACGAATTCCTACAGCCAGACGTTTGCAACCACGAGCCCTGTCCCTCCATCTCCTGGCCTTTCAGAATGCCACGTGGAACCCCTTTCGAGAAGTGTGGGGCTTGGAGGAATGCACCCCTGAATTCTCCTCACTCGGCCCTGCAAGAAAACGTTCTGTGCCTGCCCCGCACGCCGGACCTTTCGGTGGATCGGACCTCCCGGGGTGCCCCCGCACCCGGCACCCTGAGACATCCCGAGAGATCCTATGGAGAAACATCTCCGGCCACTCGCGTGGCATCTGCGTCGCTGGCAAGTGACCCTTCAAACGCTCCTTCACCATCTGGGTCACCTCATAGGATGGGTGAGTGCCTCTGGCTCAGCACTCCCTCGACGTGGCTGTGGGGTTCGGGTTTGGTTCCGTTCTGGGTTAGCTTTCTGACCCACCCACGTGATCTCTCCGGACAGGGCACCCGATCGAAGCTAAACTAAATCGAGTCTTATGAATCCCATGCTTGCATCCAGTGGGGATATCGACGATCTCGACGTGGATCCACATCACTGGCCCTTCGGTGTTCGTGAACGTGGATGACAGCCCAGGCAGTGTGGAAAGATACAGGAAGGATGCCTCCATTCTTGGGGGAGGGAAGGGACGGAGCGTCCCTTCCCTAAACGCTCTCCCCCCCCCCCACACACGGGCACGGTGGGTGCTTGCTCCTTATCCCACCTGCCAGGGATGTCATGGCGTGCACGCTTGACAAGACCGGGATTTGGCATGGAGCGGCAAGCGGGAAGAGCAGTCCTCGGAGCGTGGATTTAGATCGAGGACTATGCGCCCTTAGAACTCGGTGCACCGAGAGACCCTAAAAAGGTCAAGAGGGGATTCCGGGACCGGGGCAGGATCGTGAAGGCGTGTCCACGTCTGAACCGTGCCCCGCGTCTGAACCGTGACGCTGGTTCACCTCTGTGAACGCGCTTGTGTTCTAGTCTCCCATCTTGACAGACACAGATCTCTATACCTGTCTAGGTCCCGTGATGGTTCCTGGATCACTGTCAGCGAAACGTCCCCACGGATTTCACGGTGACACAGATTCGGGCAGGCCATGCTCATGTCAGCCGTGCAGTCAGGTGTAGAACCTAATATAGAACTTCATGCTCCTGCAATGCATTTTTGCTTCTGTACTTTGCTTGCCGCTTGCTGCTTGTAGAACCAAAGTTAAGGTCGTTTTAAATAAAGATCCCTAGAGTTGTTTGCTGAGTAAGGATGAGAGAGGATTCCTAGGAAGACAGCAACCTAAAGAACAAGTGAATCTTAAACACCAGAATGTGGGCAGTTGTGACACAGAGATCAGGCAAATAGGTCAAAGGGCCAGGGTGGGCTGATCTCGGTAAACCACCAGGAGGTGACATATACAGCTGTGTGTAGAGTGTGGAAAATTTCTGTGTGTAAAAAGATTACTATGTGTGGATGTTTTTAAACTAATATGGTTTGAAAATGCTATCTAAACCCTCGGCTCCGAGTGCTCGGGGTCCTTGTTGAAACCCGCTGCGTCGGGCAGACACTTGGACCCCAGCTAGCTGGAAATAAACGTCGTCGCTGTGTGTCTTGCATTATCGTGAGTGTCCTCTGTCCCTTGGAGGGAAGGGCGACTCCGGACCCTCACATTTGGGGGCTCTTCCGGGATCTCAAGACCCCTCCTCAAAGAGACAGACAACCTCCGATACCGAGGTTTACACAAAAGCCGCGGCAGGAGGTTTGGCCACCTCCTAGAGGGGAGGACTGAAACAGGTCCTCGACCGGAGGGACTGAAACAGGCCTCTGCCCGGTCCCAATTGAGAATTCTCGTGGAAGGGAAGGAGCGGGTTACGACCCCGGAGGCTCCATTACTGGAAGTTGTGGGAGACGTCCCCAACGAAGGGGTGCCTGAACGACGTCCACAGTGGACGCCGTTTGGAACCCTAGGTAAGGGTTCTGAGTGCTGTGTGAATGAGAGGGCGCCTGTGAACGTGGTGTGGCGGACCGGCTGGTGGGTGTTGAAAAGCTCGGTTCGAATTTGTGTGTTCGCTGGCATTGTACCCCTTGTCTTTTTCTGGCTTCTTTTTGTAACAATAATGGGACAGGCTCAGGTAACGCCTAAGACCCGGCTCCTGAACCACTTCCCTGAAATCCGCGCCATGGCTTGCAATTGTGGCGGCGTGGAAGTTGAAAAAAAAAAAAAAAAAAGGTAAAGCGCTTACAAATCAAATAATTCTAAATTAAATAATAAATTCCAGGTTCATGTAAACTGGAAAATATTCAGTATTAAATACCTGATATTAATGTTTGTTGATCTAATATAGACATGTCTAAGAGTTATCAACATTAAGCATATTCTCATTGTACCTAGGTTTAAGTTAAATGTTGTTATATTGTTATATCTGTCACAAGTTTGTCGACAAAGAAATTACCTTGAGTGGGGAAAAAAAAAAAAAAGAAAGAAAGAAAAAACCTTCTAAAAAATGTAAACGAGACATGAGCATTTAGATAAGCTCCATTAAAAATAATTATTCTTTAGGAATATCTGTCTAAAATAGTCTCTCCAGATTGGCATAACTTGAATTTCTAAGGGTTGTGCTAAGTGTTGGAAGTCTACTAAATAATTAGGTCATTTCCAAATAAAATAAGATTTTGAAACATTCACTACTGAATACTAGCTTACAGAAAAACTAAAGATTTTAGACTACTAATAAATAATGTTTGATGCCATCCTGAGATGTTCGCTGAAATGTTTTTAAATTATCACTGGTATTTATGTTCACCAATCTATAGAATGCTAATATAAAGGTCAATTCTTGGTTGCTTTAAAAAAAATAATAATAAGATGTGTGTTCAATAAAAAGGTCTGAAAAATGAAGTTACAGTTTATAGAAGAAGAAAAAAAAAAAAAAAAGGTGGTGAAAAGTGGACCCCAAGGAAAGAGTTTTGTGTATAAGCAAACGTTTTCTTGAGGTGTTAAACTGCATTTGACAATAGATTTAAGTTTATTTGCCTCTTAAATGATCTGTTCTATATTTGCCTCTGAAATCCTATATTGTTACTATGGCTGGAGTAAATAGGTATTGTTTCACAGTGACCTATAGTCCCATCTGACTAAGAGCTCTAAACCTCTCCGATATTTGTTGACAAAACTTCCTAAATCATTCTGATGAAGCACTTTTGGCTTCTAGCAGACTTTGGGATGCTTCAGAGGGCCCCTGAAACATCCCAAAGGGAGATATTGCACTAATTGGGCCCAACTTCCAAGTTAAATTACATGGGAAGTATTGTCAAGTGAATAATAAGTCTCGGGTATATGGTATGGTAAATGTTACTAATACAGGTATCCTGAAAACAATTTATATATAAATTCTGATATATTCAGGTAAAACGTTGCCATAATTCTGATTACTGTCTTAAAGGGTGGTCACAGCACTAACCAAGTTTCTTGTGAAAACGCTTCCTCTTCCAGAAGATTTATAAAAAGGACTTTTAGATAAACACACGTTTCTGAACTGGGTAAGAAATTAAAAGATTCTAGTGGGAAACCTGATGACTGTACAAAGGTTCACAAAAGGACCGAATGAACTGGCAAATATGCTTATAACTTTTATGGTTTCTGAAAAATTACTGGTTTGAATCTGTTGTTTTCCAGATCTTAGGAAACCTTCCCCTCAAACTAATTATGAGTGAAGAGTAAATTGGTAAAATGATATTTAATAAACAAATTGAAGCATTTAACATTTTTATCTGACCCCTTCAGAGGCTGGAGACTCTCAGGCTTCCAGTAACTTTATCAGATAAATTAAAAAGGTTATCTCACTAACAGGTACAGAAATCTCAGTTTTGGAGATCTTAAAAAAGGGAGGAATTCACTTAGATCTGTTAGGCGAAATCTGTGATAAGCCTTTGGGATGACATTCCTAGTCACGAAAGGTTTTATTTAAAGTTAAGTTTGGTTTCAGCAAAGCAAAAAAAAAAAAAAAAGAAGAAGAAGAAGAAGTCTATGGTTATATAAATAATCAGGTCAAGTTTATTGAGAACAGATCTATTCTGTAGACAAGTCTTAATTTGATTATATTTGATAAAAATGAGAGTAATTTTGGGGCGGGGAGGGGGGGGGAGATGTTTCAATGAATGTTGAGAATCCCAGTCTGTATCTACTAAGACTCATTTTCTGACTGGATCTTTGCTGTTATGTGGTATTAATATGGGGTTTAGTTGAGTTCTTGAAGAGCACCCTAGGTTTGTTTCTGAAGCTTGTCTCAGTGATCTATCTCTGGATGAAGATCAGATGCCTCATGACCTGCAACCAGGACTGAAAAAGACATAATTTAAGGCACCGTCTCCAACCTGGATGGCAAGACTTTTTTACACTACACCAGGAGGAGAAGACGACGACATCAGAGGTAGACAGCTTGCCCAAGATGCTGGACCTGATTCGTATGATCATTTATAACGTTTTCTTGACTTCTTAGACCTCTGCCTATAAATCAAATGCTTTTCTACCATAGGCCTGATCCTATGCTAGTTTTAGAAATTAATGCAATTGTCGGGTTTGTAGACATGTAAAAGCTCATTCTGCTTATACAAAAACTGTTAGACTTGTGCCATCCTACTGTCCTTAAACCATGGCAACAGTCTGCTTTTAAACTGGAAAATTAAAAACAATAGATGGAAATCAGAGTCAGGGCTATGAGACATCCAAGATGGCTGCTTGGCTTTTCCCAGCTCCCTGACAAACCTCATTTTTATTGGGTTAAGGCCTTCCTGGCTACAGGGTTAATGCCTCCATAACGGAAAATCGCGGAATATTAAGTTTTGTAAAATTGTTAAATTAAGGTTCTAGGTTTGTTAATTAAGGTCTAGACTACAGTTCCTTGTTACGTGATACCGCTAAAAGATTTAATTAAGTTTTTAAAAAAAGAAGAAGAAGAAGACACTCTAGGTTACTTTCTAAGGCTTATCTCAGGAACCAATCTTCAGATAAAGGTCAGATGCTCCATAATGTACAACCAGGAGATTCACACCAGGCTATAGTCATTTAACAAATGAAGTCAGGTGACTTGGGGTATAGCAGGCTTTATCTAATAAAAGTTCTTGGCTTATAATTCTTATCTTACTAATAACTGCTAGCTATGGCTATATTATTTTCTGTGTCACTTGTTTCACTGAGCCTGTGATATAATGCTGATATGCAGTTCCATACGAGATCAATAATTGTAATAATGTGACTCTGGGTATGAGAAAAAGCAACAAGAGGGAATATGTTCCTGGACCAGAAAGCTAGTAAGACAGTGGCCCAGAGACTTTTGCTACTTGCAAGGCCTGGTCCAGTTTTGGCACACTGAGTGGCCCATCGCTTCCCTAGACCTGGGAATGAGCCTTCCCAGGACCGCGGGACACAATGGCGATGAAATAGTGTCACATGGTCAGATATGTGGCTATGAAGAGACCCTGCTGACTGGAAGTTGGTACTTGCCAGCTGCCTCTACAAAGATTACATCATGACCATTGCAAGCTGCTGACCTTCAACACCCCCTGAAAGAAATTCAGGGTGAAACTCAGGAATGAGGCACTCTGTGCTCTTAAAAAAAAAGAAAAAAAAAAAAAAAAAAACACTGGCAGAACAGGCCTTCGGATAGTCAGATCTTTTCAGAAATGGTTTTACGAATTCCAATTCTTGCATCTTCTCATACCTAGAAAAACACTGACGTCATTAACGGTGACATCTGCTTTGGCTATTAAATTTTTTTTTTTTTTTTACAATTAAAAGCCAAAATAGAGTAGCTATGGTTCAGACATCCTGGGAAATAACTATTTCGCAGATATCCTGAAAAATGATATTATGGGTGAAATTTCAGATTAGACGCTGTACTGCTAAACACTTGAGTTTTCTGAGTCGTGTCAGGCTTAGATGCAACCATTACTCAAAACAATGTCTGCTGGAAGCTAGTAACTGCAACCTTATTTTTTTTTTATATAAAACTAGGCAACTGGCTAGCTGGCTACAAGTCTCCCTGAAGCGCCAGGTCCAGACTGGGTTTCAGCCCTATTCTTCTAAAAAAGAAAGAAAACAGTCTCAGAAGTGGTTTGCATCTTGGTTTAACTCTTCCCCTTGGTATGCTACTCTGATATCTACCCTGATGGGACCTTTAATCATCCTGCTTCTGCTCCTCACTTTTGGACCTTGCGTATTAAATCGATTGGTAGCTTTTGTAAAAAAAAACAACAACAACAACAACAACAAAAACAAAAAAACACCGCTTTGATACCATCCAATTAATGGTCTTAAGGTCCCAATACTCGGCACTTAAAACAGGGGACTCACCTTCCCATATGGTAGACCAGATAGAACTAAATATAGACCCATGATTGGGTCTTCTCAGGGACTTGAGAAGGGGGTAATGTAGAACCTGATATAGAACTTCATGCTCCTGCAATGCATTTTTTGCTTCTGTACTTTGCTTGCCGCTTGCTGCTTGTAGAACCAAAGTTAAGGTCGTTTTAAATAAAGATCCCTAGAATTGTTTGCTGAGTAAGGATGAGAGAGGATTCCTAGGAAGACAGCAACCTAAAGAACAAGTGAATCTTAAACACCAGAATGTGGGCAGTTGTGACACAGAGATCAGGCAAATAGGTCAAAGGGCCAGGGTGGGCTGATCTCGGTAAACCACCAGGAGGTGAGATATACAGCTGTGTGTAGAGTATGGAAAATTTCTGTGTGTAAAAAGATTACTATGTGTGGATGTTTTTAAACTAATATGGTTTGAAAATGCTATCTAAACCCTCGGCTCCGAGTGCTCGGGGTCCTTGTTGAAACCCGCTGCGTCGGGCAGACACTTGGACCCCAGCTAGCTGGAAATAAACGTCGCTGTGTGTCTTGCATTATCGTGAGTGTCCTCTGTCCCTTGGAGGGAAGGGCGACTCCGGACCCTAACACAGGTAGACTACATCCGTATCTGTATGTGTATCTATCTATGAGGATACTGACTTCGTACAATATGTTTATTGATGTCATTCGTGAAAAAGAATTCCTAACAATGCTGCATTCCTAACTCATGCATCAAGTGGGGATACCAACGACCACTACGTGGATCCATAAAAATGGCCATTTTGTGTTCAGGAGGATCATTTTGTGTTTTCTGTCCATTTGCTATTTGCTGTCCATTATTTCCCATGCCTTTCAGGCATGGCTGATGGAGACGGACACCAAGCATCAGGGCAGCAATCTGGTGTCTCGGCCTAGAGCGGTTTCACAAGTGACGTCTCAGCACCGGGGCTGAGACAGCCATCCCTCTCCCCGGGCGGGCCCCCCTCGGTGGCCGGGGTTGGGGGTGGGGGCGGCGTGGGTGTGTGTGTGGTGGGGGGGGCGGTGTGTGTGTGTGTGTGTGTGTGTGTGTGTGTGTGTGTGTGTGTGTGTGGAGCTGGGGCTAGGGGTTGGGGGCGCGCGAGGCGAGGGGACCCTCCCGGTCCCCCTGAGAAGTGAAAGCAGGTTCTGTCCCGCTGAGAACTTCCTGACTTCAGGCGTGTGAGACGAGCAGGTTTCTCTCCAACCCACGGCCATGCATCGTTTTCGCCCCATTCCCCAAAACAGACAAAAACGTATTTGTTTATCTTGGGGCTTGTTTTCTGGCCGAGGCCAAAGACCTCTTCAAGCGTGTCCAAAGGATCTGACAGGATGGGAGGGTGCAGGTCAATCCATGTGTCAAGAGATCCAGAGAATCTGTCAACAGTTGTGACTCGGGCCTTTTCCAGAAACAGGCCAATTTGGATGATTCCCTGGACAGGAGTCACCCCAGAAGTTTTCTTGAAGGGATCGAGTTGCAGGAGTCGGGGGCGTGGCCCCGCCACCGCCAGAGGGCCTCCTCAGCCCGGCAGGCCGGCCTGCAGGCAGGCAGGCAGGCAGGCAGGCAGGCAGGCAGGCAGGGGCTATTGTCTGTGGGCCCCTCCCCTCTGCAGGGCCTCTTCGGATAGCTTCATTCAAATGCAGAAAGCTTTCCAGTCAAGTCAGAGCCTTCGACTTTGCCTCGAGCTTCTCTGAATTGAATGGTGATCCGCCCCACCCACCCCCCATCCCCCATCCCCCCCACATCTCCATTTCTCCACCTTGAGGCTGCCCCCTTCGGCACCGCGCGGAGGAAGGGGGCTGGGGGGTGGGGAGGGAGGCTGAGGGACAAAGTCGCCTTGTGTCAGGCCAACGGAGTCGCCTCCTTTTTGGAACCCGGGAAACCCCGCTCATGCCTTTGAGGATCACGGGCGTGCGTCGAAGCGGCCATCATCACTTGACATCTTTCCCCTCCGTGGGAGGAGGTTTTCATTTCTGCCTGCCTTCAGAGAGACAGAAAAGGAAGGAGGGGCAGAGCGTTCCTCTGGCGCTGGCCGGTTCTTAAAGTCACTTGAATCCAAAACACTCCATAGGGCACGGAGGTTCACGTGGGGTGGGGTCGGGACGGCGGCCTACTCCGGACCCCAGCAGTTAGTTCCCTCCTCTGACACTTGCCTGGAACCCATGAAACGCTGAGCTGGTGACTGTGTACGTGAGAGACGGCGCGTGTGCGTGTGCGTGTGCATGTGTGTGTGTGTGTGTGTGTGTGCATGGACGTGAAAGAAAAACAAGAAAAAGGAAAGTAAGGGGGGGACCCACCCAGAAGGAAAGAAGGAAGGGACGAGGGAAGGAGGGAGGGAGGGAGGGAGGGAGGGACCAAATAGTTAGTACGGGCCTCCATGGGCCTCCATGTCGTGGAAAGAGTTTCTGAGCACAGATCCTCCGTTCAGTGAAACAGTTATCTGTCCTATCTCCTCTCAGGAGGCTGTGATGTCGAGGGACGGGTTCGGGAAAGCAGGCCTGGGGTGCAAGCAATCAGGTATTTACTTTTTCCTCAGAGGCACTTGGAGGGGAACCAAGGAAACACACAGGTTCACCATCCCTGGAGCGGATTCGAAACCAGTCGGTGGAGGGGGAGTCAGTCCAGGCGATTTCTAGACGTCAGGGTCGGGTCCTGGAGCGGGTTGCCATGTCCTTCTCCGGCAGGCCGTCCCGGCCCGGGGATGGAACCCGGGTCTCCTGCATCGCAGGCAGACTCTTGACAGTGTGAGCCACCAGGGAAGCTCTGTCAGAAATGGTCCCCAAGTTCTCTAGCTTCCATCCGCAGGGCAAGAGAACGTGAGACACGTTCTCCCCCCAGAGAGGGCTGTCCCCAGGGATCGGAGGCAAGTCGGAAAACTTCAGGATCCAGTCCCCCTTTCGGGTGAGGGACCACACGCAAAGGAACAGACACACGTAGTAGCACAGGACTCTCCGATCCCAGAAGCGTGTATCCCCGTTTCCCAGAAACATCCTCTGGGCCCCCAAGGAACGTGTGGAAATCACTATCGCCGCGAGGAGATAAGCCATCCTCCCTGACCCGGAGAAGGCAACGGCAACCCCACTCCAGTGTTCGTGCCCGCAGAATCCCATGGACAGAGGAGCCTGGTGGGCTAGAGTCCACGAGGCCTCAAGAGTCAAGACACAACTTAGCGGCTAAACCCCCATCCAGATGGGTTCGCTGAGAACTAGAGCCACCTGGAAGTTAAGTGGGAGGTCGGACTGGACGGGGGTGCAGAGTTCTGTCTCGGGGAGAAAGGAGCCTTGGACTAACTGGGGCAGGGAGCTGCCAGAGACACCGCTCAGGAAGTTGTTCCCAACAGGAGAAGGATCAAGTTCAGATGTAGGCTTAGAAAAAGAGGGAATGCAGAACCTCATGTAGAACTTAATGCTCCTGCGAGGCACGTTTGCTTCTGTACTTTGCTTGCCGCTGCTTGCTGCTTGTAGAACCAAAGTGACTCCATTTGAGATAAGCTTGTTTCAAGTAAAGATTCCTAGAACTGTTTTTGAGTAAGGCTGTGTAAAGATCCCCAGAATTGTCTGTTGAGTAAGGATGAGTGAGGATGCCTAGGAAGACAGCAACCTGAAAAACAAGTGACTCTTAAACACCAGAATGTGGGCGGTTGTGACACAGAGATCAGGCAAATAGGTCAAAGGGCCAGGGTGGGCTTATCTCATTAAACCACCAGGAGGTGACGCAAGCCAGAGATACACAGCTGTGTGTAGAGTGTGGAAAATTACCGTATGTTAAAGATTACTTTTCATTTCATGGCTGCAATCAGCATCTGCAGTGATTCTGGAGCCCCCCAAAATAAAGTCTGACACTGTTTCTACTGTGTTTCCATCTATTTCCCATGAAGTGATGGGACCAGATGCCACGATCTTTGTTTTCTGAATGTTGAGCTTCAAGCCAAGCGCTTCACTCTCCTCTTTCAGTTTCATCAAGAGGCTTTTGAGTTCCTCTTCGCTTTCTGCCATAAGGGTAGTGTCATCTGCGTATCTGAGGTGATTGATATTTCTCCCAGCAATCTCTCGATTCCAGCTTGTGCTTCTTCCAGCCCAGCGTTCCTCACGACGGACTCTGCATATAAGTTAAATAGGCAAGGTGACAATATACAGCCTCGACGTACTCCTTTTCCTATCCGGAACCAGTCTGTCGTTCCATGTCCAGTTCTGACTGTTGCTTCCTGACCCGCATCCAGGTTTCTCAAGAGGCAGGTCAGGTGGTCTGGTATTCCCATCTCTTTCCGAATTTCCCACAGTTTATGGTGATCCACACAGTCAAAAGCTTCGGCATAGTCAATGAAGCAGAAATAGATGGTTTTCTGGAACTCTCTCGCTTTCTCCACGATCCAGCGGATGTTGGCAATGTGATCTCTGGTGCCTCTGCCTTTTCTAAAACCTGCGTGAACATCTGGGAGTTCACGCTTCACATATTGCTGAAGCCCGGCTTGGAGAATTTTGAGCACATCTTGACTAGCGTGTGAGACGAGTGCAACTGTGCGGTCGTCTGAGCATTCTTTGGCATCGCCTCTCTTTGGGATTGGAATGAAGACTGACCTTTTCCAGTCTTGTGGCCACTGCTGAGTTTTCCAAATCTGCTGGCATATGGAGTGCAGCACTTTCACAGCATCATCTTTCAAGATTTGAAATAGCTCCACTGGAATTCCATCCCCTCCACTAGCTTTGTTCGTAGTGATGCTCTCTAAGGCCCACTTGACTTCACATTCCAAGACGTCCGGCTCTAGGTCAGTGATCACGTTATCGTGACTATCTTGGTCGTGAAGATCACTGCTGTACAGTTCTTCTGTGTATTCTCGATACCTCTTCTTGATATCTTCTGCTTCTGTTAGGTCCCATACCATTTCTGTCCTTTATCGAGCCCATCTTTGCATGAAACGTTCCCTTGGAATCTCTAATTTTCTTGAAGAGAACTCTTGTCTTTCCCGTTCTGTCGTTTCCCTCTATTGCTTTGTATTGATCCCTGAGGAAGGCTTTCTTATCTCTCCTTGCTATTCTTTGGAACTCTGCATTCAGATGCTTATATCTTTCCTTTTCGCTTCTCTTCTTGTCACAGCTATCTGTAAGGGCTCCTCAGACAGCCATTTTGCTTTTTCGCATTTCTTTTCCACGGGGGTGGTCTCGGTCCCTGTCTCCCGCACAATGTCACGCACCTCCGTCCAGAGTTCATCAGGCACTCTTATCTATCAGATCTAGTCCCTTACATCTACGTCTCGCTTCCACTGTATAATCATAAGGGATTTGATGTAGGTCATATCCGAACGGTCGCGTGGTTTTCCCTACTTTCTTCAACTGAAGCCTGAATTTGGCAATAAGGAGTTCACGATCTGAGCCACAGTCAGCTCCCGGTCTCGTTTTTGCTAACTGCATACAGCGTCTCCATCTTTGGCTGCAAAGAATAGAATCGATCTGATTTCGGTGTGGACCATCTGGTGATGTCCACGTGTAGAGTCTTCTCTCGTGTGGTTGGAAGAGGGTGTTTGCTATGACCAGTGCGTTCTCTCGACAAAACTCTATCAGCCTCTGCCCTGCTTCATTCCGTGCTCCAAGGCCACATTTGCCTGTGACTCGAGATGTTTCTTGACTTCCTACTTTTGCATTCCAGTCCCCTATCTATCATGAAAAGGACATCTTTTCTGGGTGTTCGTTCTAAAAGGTCTCGTGGGTCTTCACAGAACCGTTCCACTTCGGCCTCCTCAGCGTTACTGGTTGGGGCATAGGCCTGGATTCCTGTCACATCGAATGGTTTGCCTCGGAAACGAACAGAAATCATTCCGTCGTTTTTAAGATCGCATCCAAGGACTGCATTTCGGACCCTTTTGTTGACCATGACGGCTACTCCATTCCTTCTAAGGGATTCCTGCCCACAGCAGTAGATATAATGGTCACCTGAGTTAAATTCACCCATTCCGGTCCATTTTAATTCACCGATTCCCAGAACGTCTATGTTCACTCTTGCCATCTCCTGTCTGACCACTTCCAATCTGCCTCGATTCATGGACCTAACATTCCAGGTTCCTATGCAATACTGCTCTTTACAGCACCGGACCTCGCTTCTATCAACGTTCACATCCACACCTGGGTATCGGTTTTGCTTTTGCTCCACCCCTTCATGCCTTCTAGACTTATTTCTCCACCGATCTCCAGTAGCATACTGGGCACCTACCGACCTAGGCTATGGTTTTTCCCGTGGTCACGTATGGATGTGAGAGTCGGACTGTGAAGAAAGCTGATCGCCGAAGAACGGATGCTTTTGAACTGTGGTGTCGGAGAAGACTCTCGAGAGTCCCTCGGACCGGTGTTCATCGGAAGGACTGACGCTAAAGCTGAAACTGCAATCCTTTGGCCACCTCACGCGACGAGTTGACTCACTGGAAAAGACTCTGCTGCTGGGAGAGGTCGGGGGCAGGAGGAGAAGGGGACGACGGAGAACGAGATGGCTGGATGACATCACCGACTCTGTGGACACGAGCTTGAGTGAACTCCGGGAGTCGGTGATGGACAGGGAGGCCTGGCCTGCTGTGATTCATGGGGTCGCAGAGAGTCGGACACGACCGAGCGACCGAACCGAACTGAAAAAGATGACTACGTGTGACTATGTTGAAACTAGTACGGTTTAAAAATGCTATATAAACCCTTGGCTCAGCGTGCTCGGGGTCCTTGTCGAAACCCGCTGCGTCGGGCAGACGCTCGGACCCCAGCTAGCCGGAAATAAACCTCGCCGTGTGTCTTGCATTATCGTGAGTGTCCTCTGTTCCTCGGAGGGAAGGGCGACTCCGGACCCTAACAGGAACTCGACCAAAGGCCGCAGATCAAGCCAGCCCAACAGAAATAGATGTAGAGTGACCGAAAGAGCGGAGAAGGCTCAGCAGAGTCTGGCTGACCTCACCCAAAGCCTAGGTGAGGAATCTGGGACCAGGCAGAGAAGGGCCGTAAAGGCAGTTTGGGGAGGGGTTTCGGAAGTCAACCTGACTTCTCTCCGGAGGAAGTTTCGAGCCGGTTGGGTCAGCAGCCAAGAGAAACGGGATTGAAAATGGCGTCGGGGCCTCCGTGCCGCTTGCTGTCGGCCCAGCAAATATTTCTTCATTGCCACCGGCCTGAAGAAGCCATCTTGTAAACTCTTTCATTCCTTTGATTGTGCACTTTAAATCTCCCCCCCCCTCCCCCCAGCACGGTTTTTTAATAAAGTCTTTTGAAAAACGTGAAAGAAAGAATCCTCCCTGAGAGTTTCTGAAGTCTGAAAGGACCAGGTAGAGAGAAAAAGAGAAACGATTCCATTCTGCTGACAGGGGTGTGGTATGCAGTGACCGAGTGACAGATGTGTCCATCTGTCAAAACCCACACGTGAAACGCTGTGTCCTTCCGGTCCTTTGTTCCCTCTTTGTATCTGGAGCGCAACAGATTCAAACGGTAGGTCCTTTTATGATTGTCTGTATGTCGTTTTTCCTGCCCGCCCCGCCCCCGTCGTCTCTCTGTCTCTCTCGCTTTTCACTCAGGTTAGGGAATTAAAAAAAAAAAAAAGGAGACGTCTGTAGTTCTGCAGGTCAGGAAGCAACAGTTAGAAGTAGGCATGGAGCACAACAGGCTGGTTCCAAACAGGGAAAGGAGTCCATCAGGGCTGTATATTGTCACCCTGCTTATTTAACTTATATGCTGAGTACACATCATGAGAAACGCGGGGCTAGAGGAAGCACAAGCTGGAATCAAGTTTGCCGGGAGAAATATCAATCACCTCAGATACGCACATGACACCACCGTTATGGCAGAAATGAAGTCTAGTGTGGGTTTACAAAGTCGTGTTCGTTTCAGGTTTTCAGATTCTTTTCCCTTAGAGGTTCACGCAAGGTCATAAGTCTGTTTCCCTGGGCTGGCGTAGGAAGACGCTTGCTGATTGTTTTGATGTACAGTTTACGTGTCCATGTTCAACCCGACCTCCTGAGTGGCGCGTCCCGCCCCCAATCCTCTTTTCGACAAGAAGTCAAGCTATATGCCTAGCGTATACCAAGGATGTCCGACCACCGCCCGCCCCAGGTTACAGGCGTGACAGGTCAGACTGTAGATAGAAATCTTCACGTCAAGGGAGGGTACATTCACAACAGGAAGACTCATCTGAAAGGCACCCTCTCCTGTGAAGGTGGACGGAGGGGAGGGAGGGCAGAGGGATCATGGGAGGGGAAGGAGAAAGAGAGGGACAGGGACACACAGGGTGTGTCTGTCTGTGTCGTGTCCGTGGCACGCACAGGTGCCGCGTGGGTGCTGTGTGCGGCCGTGTGTGTGTAGGAGAGAGTTGTCGAATCCCTGGCTGTGTCTCTGTCTCCGCCCGCCCCCGCCCCCCCCCGCTCTGCCCCCCGCCCCCCCGCTCCGCCCCCCCCCCGCAACCCCCCCGCACCCGCCTCCCGCAACCCCCCGCACCCGGCTCCGCCCCCTCCACCCCGCCCCCACCCGCTCACCCGCGAGCACACACACACATTCCCACCCGCCCCCACCCGCCTCCCCCGCCCCGCCTCCCCTCCCCTCCCCTCCCCCGCCCCCACCCGCTCACCCGCGTGCACACACACACATTCCCACCCGACCCATCCGCCCTCTCCGCCCACGCCCCCGCCCCCACCGGCTCCCCCGCCCCCCGTCCCCCTCCCCCGCCGCCCCCCCTCCCCCGCCGCCCCCCCTCCCCGTTCGCGCGCGCGCGCGCGCACGCGCGCAGACACACACACACACACACACACACACACACACACACACATTCCCACCCGCCCACCTGTACACACCATACCCCGCACTCACACCACAACGCAGTTTGTGTGTGGCAGGTGTGCAGGGTGGTGTGTGTTGTGTGGGGGGGGGCGGGGGGTGTGAGGGGTGTGAGGGGGAGCGGGCAGAGACAGAGAGACACAGTCCGGCAAAGGACAACGTGTATGCATGGGTGTTCCGCATCATTTGCTTGTGTTTTCTGAGCTCATTCAATCACTTCCGTGATCAAGACCCCTCCCCTGAAATCGTGGGGGGCGGGGGGCGGCGCGCCACCTCGTGTCAAACAGGCGACCTTCGATCCTTGCATCCTGCCCCTGAACCTGACTGGAGCGAGAGGATGTGCGTGATCTATCGTGGTTTTGTTTGGAATCCTTGGCGGGAGAAGGACGATTTTCCCCGCACGCCCAGGGACGAGGCCAAAGAGATGGAAGTAAGCTTTCCCATGGCTAAATTGTTTTAAAGGAGGGAAAGAGGTTGTGTGTCATGACAGCGTGGCACAGCAGCTTCTTAAGTCTACCCAGGCAGGTGAATTGTTTTGTTTTGTTTTGTTTTGTTTCTTCCAGAATTTATATGTAGGAGATGATATTCACTAAATTTGTCTTTTCACCTGATCACCTGAAAAGACAGATTCTATCCACATTTAGATAACAAGGGTTGGAGACCACTATCTACGTTTACACAAGAAGGATTATAATGACAACAAAGCAAATCTGTTACAAGCAAACAATCTGTACTGTATATTGAATTGTTTCTTACAACTAGGTTTGACCATCTGCACAAACTTCATTAACAGAATTATTACCAACAGACTGAGCCAAAAGGTGTGCCACGTAGCCAAGCATCTCACTTGCACCCGAATATGAGTAACATGTAAAGAGGGACTAAGGGGACTTCCCTGGAAATCCAGAGGCAATATTTCATCGTCTAGTGTAGGGTGGGGTTCGATCCCTGGTCAAGGAGATAAGATCCCACTTACTTAGGGGCCAAAACTATAAGACATAAAATAGAAGCAATACTGTAACAAAAGCAAAGTTTTTTTATTTATTTATTTATTTTTTTGCTTTACAGATTTATTTTTATTTTATTTTTTTTTATTACAGTTAAAAGTATTTTTATTAAAAAAGCACAAATGCAAAGAAATGAACAGAGGAAAATTTATGCGTCGAACCTGGACTGGTCACTTATGATAATATACATGCTACAATTCCATTCTCCCCAATCATTCCACCTTCACCCTCTCCCACAGAGTCCCAAAGACTGTTCTAAATGCCTATGTCTCTTTTGCAGTCTCTTATACAGGGTTCAGGTTACCATTTTTCTAAATTCCACATATATGCGTTAATATACAGTATTGATGTTCTTCTTTCTGGCTTACTTCACTCTGTATAATTGGCTCCAGTTTCATCCACCTCATTAAAACTGATTCAAATGCATTCTTTTTGATGGCTGAGAAATACTCCATTGTGTATATGTACCAAAGCTTTCTTATCCATTCATCTGCAGATGGACATCTAGGTTGCTTCCATGTCCTGGCTATTATAAACAGTGCTGCAATGAACATTGGAGTACATGTGTCTCTTTCAATTCTGGTTTCCTCGGTGTGTATGCCCAGGAGTGCGATCGCTGGATCATATGGCAGTTCTATTTCCAGTTTTCTGAGGAATCTCCACACTGTTCTCCATAGTGGCTGTACTAGTTTGCATTCCCACCAACAGTGTAAGAGGGTTCCCTTTTCTCCACACCCTCTCCAGCATTTATTGCATGTAGACTTTTGGATAGCAGCCATTCTGACTGGTGTGAAATGGTATCTCATTGTGGTTTTGATTTGCATTTCTCTGATGATGAGGGATGTTGAGCATTTTTTCACGTGTTTGTTAGCCATCTTTATGTCTTCTTTGGAGAAATGTCTGTTTAGTTCTTTGGCCCATTTTTTGATTGGGTCACTTAGTTTTCTGGAATTAAGCTGCAGGAGCTGCTTGTATAATTTGGAGATTAATCCTTTATCAGTTGCTTCATTTGCTATTATTTTCTCCCATTCTGAAGGCTGTCTTTTCACCTTGCTTAGAGTTTCCTTTGCGGTGCAGAAGCTTTTGATTTTAATTAGGTCCCATTTGTTTATTTTTGCTTTTATTTCCAATATTCTGGGAGGTGGGTCTTGGAGGATCCTGCTGTGATTTCTGTCGGAGAGGGTTTTGCCTACGTTCTCCTCCTACCCAGGCAGGTGAATTGTTTTAAAGGAGGGAAAGCGGTTGTGTGTCGTGACACCGTGGCACAGCAGCTTCTTAAGTCTACTCACGCATCTCGTGACACCGTGGCACAGCAGCTTCTTAAGTCTACCCAGGCAGGTGAATTGTTTTAAAGGAGGGAAAGAGGCTGTGTCTCGTGACACCGTGGCACAGCAGCTTCTTAAGTGTACCCACGCAGGTGAATTGTTTTAAAGGAGGGAAAGAGGTTGTGTGTCAAGAGGTTGTGTGACATGACAGCGGCACAGCAGCTTCTTAAGTCTACCCACGCAGGTGAATTGTTTTAAAGGAGGGAAGGAGGTTGTGTCTCGTGACACCGTGGCACAGCAGCTTCTTAAGTCTACCCAGGCAGGTGAATTGTTTTAAAGAAGGGAAAGAGGTTGTGTCTCGTGACACCCACCGTGGCACAGCAGCTTCTTAAGACTACCCAGGCAGGTGAATTGTTTTAAAGGAGGGAAAGTGGTTGTGTGTCATGACACCGTGGCACAGCAGCTTCTTAAGTCTACCCATGCAGGTGAATTGTTTTTAAGGAGGGAAAGAGGTTGTGTGTCGTGACACCGTGGCACAGCAGCTTCTTAAGTGTACCCACGCAGGTGAATTGTTTTAAAGGAGGGAAAGCGGTTGTGTGTCGTGACACCGTGGCACAGCAGCTTCTTAAGTCTACCCACGCAGGTGAATTGTTTTAAAGGAGGGAAAGAGGTTGTGTCTCGAGACACCGTGGCAGAGCAGCTTCTTAAGTCTACCCACGCAGGTGAATTGTTTTTAAGGAGGGAAAGAGGTTGTGTGTCGTGACACCGTGGCACAGCAGCTTCTTAAGTGTACCCACGCATCTCGTGACACCGTGGCACAGCAGCTTCTTAAGTCTACCCAGGCAGGTGAATTGTTTTAATGGAGGGAAAGAGGTTGTGTCTCGTGACACCGTGGCACAGCAGCTTCTTAAGTCTACCCAGGCAGGTGAATTGTTTTAAAGGAGGGAAAGTGGTTGTGTGTCGTGACACCGTGGCACAGCAGCTTCTTAAGTCTACCCACGCATCTCGTGACACCGTGGCACAGCAGCTTCTTAAGTCTACCCAGGCAGGTGAATTGTTTTAATGGAGGGAAAGAGGTTGTGTCTCGTGACACCGTGGCACAGCAGCTTCTTAAGTGTACCCACGCAGGTGAATTGTTTTAAAGGAGGGAAAGTGGTTGTGTGTCATGACACCGTGGCACAGCAGCTTCTTAAGTCTACCCAGGCAGGTGAGTTGTTTTAAAGGAGGGAAAGAGGTTGTGTCTCGAGACACCGTGGCACAGCAGCTTCTTAAGTCTACCCAGGCAGGTGAATTGTTTTAAAGGAGGGAAAGAGGTTGTGTCTCGTGACACCGTGGCACAGCAGCTTCTTAAGTGTACCCACGCAGGTGAATTGTTTTAAAGGAGGGAAAGAGGTTGTGTGTCATGACAGCGGCACAGCAGCTTCTTAAGTCTACCCACGCAGGTGAATTGTTTTAAAGGAGGGAAGGAGGTTGTGTCTCGTGACACCGTGGCACAGCAGCTTCTTAAGTCTACCCACGCAGGTGAATTGTTTTAAAGGAGGGAAAGAGGTTGTGTGTCAAGAGGTTGTGTGTCATGACAGCGGCACAGCAGCTTCTTAAGTCTACCCACGCCGGTGAATTGTTGTAAAGGAGGGAAAGAGGTTGTGTCTCGTGACACCGTGGCACAGCAGCTTCTTAAGTCTACCCAGGCAGGTGAGTTGTTTTAAAGGAGGGAAAGAGGTTGTGTCTCATGACACCGTGGCACAGCAGCTTCTTAAGTCTACCCAGGCAGGTGAATTGTTTTAAAGAAAAAAGGAAGCCAGCTTTCCAAAACGACATTTCCAATCCAAACCAAAAAGCCGAAGTGGCTACCCATCCCCCACCGCCACGCCCTCCCTGTTGACCTCTGGCGCAAGGGGCCCCTCCCACACAGCCTCCTTCCACAGCCCCAGGGCATTCAAGTGTTTGCCGGCCCCCGGCCGTCCTGCTCCATCCGCGGTCCCCCCGCCCCCTCTTCCGCAGGACCCTCTAAGAAAGAGACCGGCCGGCAGGTGGCGCCCGACACCCAGCACGCTGTCCAGAGAGCCGGCCGCAGCGTAGGAGTTTCGGGGGCGACGCGTTCGTTGCCAGATGTGGCTCCTCTCTTAGGGCGCCGTTTCTCCGCTAAGTCACGACGGGGACAGGACAACGTCCCTGGGCGAGGTAAGACGGACGTACAACCGGGAGGGGAAGGGAAGGATGCTTCGCACCCTACCTGGGGGGCAGCGGAATGCACACCCATCCGAGGGGGACCGCAGGCCAACGTCAGGCGGCGCGAGCACCCGCCCCGAAGAAAGAACTCGCCATCATCCCCGTCCCTGTCACCACTCTTTGGGCGTGCCAGGAGAAACCCTTCGGGTGACCCCCGACGACGGCTGTCAGCAAAAGCAACCTTCAACAATGGCACGAATAAACGGGGCCTCAGTGTTGGAAACACACTCGTATCGTGGCGACGCAACGAAAATCAGAAGCACGCACTCGTCTCACACACACACACACACACACACACACACACACACACACATAACCGCTAGAAACAAACTCGACGAAAATCAGAAGCACGCACTCGTCTCACACACACACACACACACACACATAACCGCTAGAAACAAACTCGAGGAAAATCAGAAGCACGCACTCGTCTCACACACACACACACACACACACACATAACCGCTAGAAACAAACTCGACACTTCTGAAAAAGAAAAGGCAAACGTCAAAGAGCGGGTGGATCTGGTGGGTCGGCCTGCGGAGGCGAACAGGAACACAGAAGTCAAACCGATACAAGAACCCACTGGGAGGCCAAGTGGGGCGGGGCCGGCTCGGCGGGGCCTGCTGGTCTACCCACGTAGGTGAATTGTTTTTAAGGAGGGAAAGAGGTTGTGTGTCGTGACACCGTGGCACAGCAGCTTCTTAAGTCTACCCACGCAGGTGAATTGTTTTAAAGGAGGGAAAGTGGTTGTGTGTCGTGACACCGTGGCACAGCAGCTTCTTAAGTCTACCCACGCAGGTGAATTGTTTTAAAGGAGGGAAAGTGGTTGTGTGTCATGACACCGTGGCACAGCAGCTTCTTAAGTCTACCCACGCAGGTGAATTGTTTTTAAGGAGGGAAAGAGGTTGTGTGTCGTGACACCGTGGCACAGCAGCTTCTTAAGTCTACCCACGCAGGTGAATTGTTTTAAAGGAGGGAAAGTGGTTGTGTGTCATGACACCGTGGCACAGCAGCTTCTTAAGTCTACCCACGCAGGTGAATTGTTTTAAAGGAGGGAAAGAGGTTGTGTGCCATGACACCGTGGCACAGCAGCTTCTTAAGTGTACCCACGCAGGTGAATTGTTTTAAAGGAGGGAAGGAGGTTGTGTCTCGTGACACCGTGGCACAGCAGCTTCTTAAGTCTACCCACGCAGGTGAATTGTTTTAAAGGAGGGAAGGAGGTTGTGTCTCGTGACACCGTGGCACAGCAGCTTCTTAAGTCTACCCACGCAGGTGAATTGTTTTAAAGGAGGGAAAGAGGTTGTGTGTCATGACAGCGGCACAGCAGCTTCTTAAGTCTACCCACGCAGGTGAATTGTTGTAAAGGAGGGAAAGAGGTTGTGTCTCGTGACACCGTGGCACAGCAGCTTCTTAAGTCTACCCAGGCAGGTGAGTTGTTTTAAAGGAGGGAAAGAGGTTGTGTGCCATGACACCGTGGCACAGCAGCTTCTTAAGTCTACCCAGGCAGGTGAATTGTTTTAAAGGAGGGAAAGAGGTTGTGTGCCATGACACCGTGGCACAGCAGCTTCTTAAGTGTACCCACGCAGGTGAATTGTTTTAAAGGAGGGAAGGAGGTTGTGTCTCGTGACACCGTGGCACAGCAGCTTCTTAAGTCTACCCACGCAGGTGAATTGTTTTAAAGGAGGGAAGGAGGTTGTGTCTCGTGACACCGTGGCACAGCAGCTTCTTAAGTCTACCCACGCAGGTGAATTGTTTTAAAGGAGGGAAAGAGGTTGTGTGTCAAGAGGTTGTGTGTCATGACAGCGGCACAGCAGCTTCTTAAGTCTACCCACGCAGGTGAATTGTTTTAAAGAAAAAAGGAAGCCAGCTTTCCAAAACGACATTTCCAATCCAAACCAAAAAGCCGAAGTGGCTACCCATCCCCCACCGCCACGCCCTCCCTGTTGACCTCTGGCGCAAGGGGCCCCTCCCACACAGCCTCCTTCCACAGCCCCAGGGCATTCAAGTGTTTGCCGGCCCCCGGCCGTCCTGCTCCATCCGCGGTGCCCCCGCCCCCTCTTCCGCAGGACCCTCTAAGAAAGAGAGCGGCCGGCAGGTGGCGCCCGACACCCAGCACGCTGTCCAGAGAGCCGGCCGCAGCGTAGGAGTTTCGGGGGCGACGCGTTCGTTGCCAGATGTGGCTCCTCTCTTAGGGCGCCGTTTCTCCGCTAAGTCACGACGGGGACAGGACAACGTCCCTGGGCGAGGTACGACGGACGTACAACCGGGAG
>NC_142483.1:62802500-62832500 GCF_049115385.1 Moschus berezovskii
GGGCGCACCGCGGGATCTCACCGCCAGAGGCCTCCCAGCACAGGGGCGGTCCCGCGGCACACCCGGGACGGAGGACTGGCGGCACCACCCCCTTCTCCCCTCACGGGGCTCGCGCCCACCACCGCCTACACACACCCACGGCCGCAGCCGGCCGGGGAGAACGCTCTCCCGCCGCGCACCGGCGGCCCCCCACGGCCCTCACGCGCGCAACCCTGCTTGCCTGTGCAACCAGGGCTCCCCGCCCCCCCTTCCGCAGGGACCCGAGGGCACTGCTCCGCCCGGGGACGCCACCGGCCGACGGACGCCGGGGGACGACACCCACGTGAGGCGAGGCCGGCTCGGTCCCGGGCAAGGAGAGGGAGCGCGGGCGGCGGCGCGCGCGGGACGAGGAGGGAAGACCGGCAGCGGCGGGGAGGGGCCGGCGAGCACGCACGGCAGAGGCCGCGGGGCAGGGGCGCGGGTGCCGCCCGGGGAACCGGAAAACACCGGGGACGCGGCCGGGCCACCGGGAAAACCAGCGCGGGATCCCACCGCCACCCACACACGGGGGCGGTCCCGCGACGCCCGGGACGCCGGCCAGCCCCCGCCACCCGCGGAGCGGGCCCCACGACCCGGCCCCGCCGCCAGGGCCGGCGCGCCGTCCCCCGCCCATCTTCCTCCGTCCATCCACCCATCCGTCCTCGACGGATCCGCCTCCCATCTAGTCTGACCCCGAGGCTCGACATCCCGGGGACACGCTCTCGAGCGAGGCGGCCCAGACCGTGACCGCACGCCGCCACCGGCTGCGGCTCGGAGGCGAGGGCGGGCGCGATAGACAGGCTCCTCCTCGCCACGGCTGCGGGGACTGGGGGAAGCCAGGGCCCGACCGACCGGGCGTCGCGCCTCCCCTTCCCCCTCCTTCCCCCTGGGCTCGCACCACGGGGGCCGGCCGCGCGCGCGCACGGCGCACGCGCAACGGCTCCCCCCACCGCTCACCGGACACGCCCAGCGGGGCCCGGCGGGACCCTCCCCCAACTCGGAGGGGGGAGGCGCGGGCCGCGGTAGGCAAGGAGCGGCAACACGGCCCCACCGCGGGGCCGGCGCACCCATCCCCCCCCTCCCGCGGAGGGCAGGAGGGGGAAGTCTTCTCCGCCCACGTGCTCTGGCAGTCGCCACGGTGGCCACTGCGCACTCGGGAGGGGCGGCGGCTGGGGGGTCCGGTACCCCAAGGCTCCCTCTCGGATCGCTAGAGAAGGCTTTCTCACCGAGGGCGCGCCGTCCCTCACCCGAGCGTCTCTCCTTCAGGCCCACGGAGGCGCTCCACGAGCCGCCCAAGCCCTCAGCAGGGCTGGAGGGGTCTGCGGTACAGCTAAGCCGACGACCCACACGGGAGGCGTGTGCACGGCCAGGGCCGGAGCGGAGCCCGCGCCCCGCCCCCCACAAGGCCCCTCATCCGTCAGCCTCCACGACGAGGGGGAACAGGGACGGACGCCCGCCCCCCTCTCTTACCGTCTCGACCCCCCCCAGAGAGAGCCAACTCACGGGACACACTCGCCACCGCGGCGGGGACCCGAGGAGGACACCGGGTTAAGGGAAACGACGCCACCGCTCAGCCTCAGGCACCTGAGGGACAACCTGGAGCGCTCCAGGGGCACCACCGAGGAGCAACCACGAGGCACGCTCACACACCCACGCGGGGCACGCGAGCGCGGCAGCGGCACAGCCCTCCCCACCGCAGGGGAGGCGAAGCGAGAGCATCTGCTGTGTCAAGAAGACCAACGGGCCCCCGCCGGCTGACACCCCGAGGCGGGGGGGCGGACAGGAGGCCGAAGGTCAGGGCCAGAGACCGCACCCAGCCCCTGCCTTCCTCACCCTCCCCGACGGGCAGGCAAGGGGGGAAAGACGGGCGAGGGGTGCCGCGGACAGACCGAGAAGAGCGGGCACGTCCACCCGGAACGCCCGTCCCTCGTCCGGCACGGCTTAGGCTCGGCCCGGGAGAGCACGACCACACCACATCGATCACAGTGTGAAACAAGGTGGAGCGGGCGGGGGGGGGGGGCAGGCGCGATGAGGACCGTCACTCAGAGGGGCCCGCTTTCAGCCTCACCGGCCGCCTCCCCTCCCCCACCTCGCCTCAGGCGAGAGCAGTCGCCAACGACCCCCAGGAGGGGAACGCCTGACACGCGGCACGGAACCTACGGGGCGGGGGTCGTCCCAGCCACCACAGGGTGCCCGCAGCGGGGAAGCGCACAGGGTAGAAGACCCAATGCCACCTCGCCCCGCCGCCCTCGGGTCGCCCGGAGACCGGAGGTGGCACCACCCCATTGGGTCAGCCAGGCACGCCACCTAGGAGCCGGCGCACAGGCCCAGGCGGGCGGCTCCAGCGGCAAGGGCCGAATCGGGCGCCAGCCGGCGGTCCGAAGGGCCCAGAGCCCCGCGTGCATCCAGAGACCCAAAGTCCTCAGTGGCACACCCCAAACAGAGAAGACCGTGTCAGCACTAACCTGGTGCTAAAAAAGTCTCATTAAAGGCGACAAAATGGCAGCAGGCGACAGCGGGGCCCACCTACGACCCGCAGGGAGGGGCCCCGGAACCTTGACCCGGCCACCTGTCCCCAGCACTATCCCATAAACACCAGACCCGGAGGTTTGTTGTCGTTTTTTTTTGTTGTTTTTTTTTTTTTTGGGGGGGGCGGGTCATCTGGTCGACTGTGGGGGGGGGGGACGCTTGGCGGCAAAAGTGGGGGCGCGGACGCCCAAGGAGAGAGAGCTGGCCGGGGACGACGCGCTCGCCGCTTCACTCCCCCCCACACGGGTAGGTCTACCGGCCCGTCCGTGTCTCCGAACGGGGATTTGGCTTCGACGGGCAAAAAAAGAAAAGAAGAAAGAACCGTCGGCGAGGCGCCCCCAACGAGACGAGCGGGCCCGGACCAGGGACCGCGCCCGGGTCCCAGACCGTCCTCGACGCGGCACCCAGGACGGCTCGAGCCGGTCCCCACCTCCTGACCGGGATTCAGGGAGTTGGGGCCGGGTGAGAAAAAGTCGCGTCCGACGCCCGAGACCCACGAGGGCACGCCGAAGGGTCGAGCGCGCCCTCCCCGGCCACCCGCGGAAGCAGGGTCCGGTCCATCCACGTCTGCGGACCGCTCGGGACTTTGACAAAGGAAAAGCATGTGTGCCGGGAGACGCCTCGGGCGACCGGGCCCCACGGCGGTGGGGTGGGGGTGGGGGTGGAGGGGGTGGACCGCACACGCGCCCGCGCCGGCCGGCCGGCCGGCCTCTCCGGGTCACCCCTCACGACTCCGGCGGGCGGGTCCCCACCTCCGGAGCGGGGCCGAGGGCGAAGCGAACGCTCCTGAAGGCGAAGCGAACGCTCCTGAGGGCGGCCCAGGAGGAGGCCGGACCGCCGAGTCCTAGTGCAGGCGCCCCGGGCAGGGAAGACCCCTCTCCCTCCCTGCCCACCGCGGCGGCCCGGCCCAGGCAGGGTCCGGCCGGCCCGTCTCCGCGGCCGGAGGGGCACGGGGAGATAGATGCTGGTCGACCCAGTCAGGCCGCCCCAGAGCCCGGATCCGCAGCGCCGCGACAGGTCACCCTCCTCAGAAACCTAGAGAACCAATCTCCGGCGACATCAGGACGTCCCTAGGCCTCGGCGCCACGGGGACTGTCGCCGCCAGCGTAGCCGGCCTCTGACAGCTCTGCCTCGGGCCCGGTGGCTGAGTCACAATCCTCCTGAAGGCCGCGCCGAAGCTCCGGAGGGGAGGGACAATATAAAAGCGGTCGCCAGGTGGCTCCCGACAACCGGCTCGCACGTCCCGAGGACGGGTCGCTGTCGCCGGCCGCCGAGGACGCCACAGCGCCGGCCGCCCAAACGCCCGAGCTCGGCCCCAAAATCTCAGCCGCCGAGCAACGCGATGCGACGCGACCCCGGCCGCAGAAGAAGGGAGAGGAGCTGGGAAATATCTCCTCAGGAGGCTGCCCCGAAGGAGACGCGCTCCCCCAAGCGATTCCAGGGTGGTGGGGGGACATTCCACGGAGACGCCGGCGGCGGGGTCGGCGGAGAGAGGGGCACCAGTGACATCCCGGGCTCCCCCGGCCCCCCTCCCCCGAAAGAGGGAGGGAGGGAGGGAGGGAGGGAGGGAGGGAGGGAGGGAGGGACCGAACCGACCGGCAAAGCGAAACCAGGCAAGCGCTGCTCAGAGAACAAAGCAAGACGTTCGAGAGCAGACACAGACACAGACACGCAAGCCCAGGAGCAAGAAAGGAAAGGGAGGAGACACTCACTCGGACCCCCAACAAGAGAAAAACAAAACTCAACCTGGGTCGAGACCGTGACAAAGTCCAAAGACGACAAACACAAGCTTGCGCGGGTGGGTGGGGAAAGTGCACTTGAGGTCAGGAGAACATGGATTTCAAAATAGCTGGCCACAAACACCGGAAAGGCGGGTCTAGGGTGCCAGGGCTGCGGGGGCCGGGAGTGGGGGGGGTGCGGGGGTGGGGGGGAGGGGCGTGGTGGTGAGGAGGACCGAGTCCATAGGGATCCACTAAATAAACCCCGGGTTCCATGACAACAGCCAATTAAATGAATAAATAACTTTCGGAAGTCGAACAGAAACGAAATGAAACAAAACCATCAGGCAGGCAGGAAAGTCAAGTCGTAGAACTGCTCTGGCAGCTTAAAAGTCAGAGAGAGCGCGAGAGCGAGAGCGAGAGCGAGAGACAGACAGAGAGAGAGAGAGAGAGAGAGAGAGAGAGAGCATGCATACACATGTGCATACACGCGTGTACATATGTATACGCACGCATATTCGCGTCTATATATGCGTGCACACATGCGTATAAACAAATACGTACGAAGGGCATGCTCACGTACACGCATGCGTCTGTGTGTGCACGTGTGTGCCTAGGCGTTTATAGTGGGCGTGCATGCTTGCGTGTATATCCGTATACACAGGCATATATACACATACGTATACGGATAGACACAGGCATGAATACACACGCTCGTATGTGGGTGGACTCAGAGATATCAGCTCTCATCACCTGGCCCCTCACACATAGAGAGAAACCACATCGCCAGGGAAAAGAGTCCTGGGATCCTTCGGAACCCTCCACCAAAGATTCCCCATTCGACCCAACCCAGCAACTCCACGGAGTGCCCACGGAGGGGACAAAGAAGATAGGGACGTGTGTACGTGTGGGATCGACACCTATACCTAGGTAGACATCCGTACACACGTGATGATCGAACTCTCTGTCTGCGTGCCTACGCCTGTATCTATTCATGTGCGCGCACAGTGCGCACGCGCAGGCAGACACCCCCCCACCCCCACCCCCACCCCAGCCCCACACAGGAATGGGACTCAACCACCAGAGGGGAATGAAATCTCACAGTCTGCAGGAACTTGGAGAGACCTTCAGAGGCTATGATGCTAAATGAAATACCTCAGATCGGTCGTTTCCATGCAGAATCTCCCAAACGATACACCGTGGACAGAACAGGACAAAACAGAAGCAGGCTCGCAGAGACCACAAAGGAACAACACGGGTGGTGGCCAGAGGAGGGAGGTGGGTGGGGGCGGGGGGGACGGTGGCAGGAGTGGGGTGGGGGAGAGAATGAGTGAGTGCCACTGGTGAGGGAGACAGACGAAGCGGCGCAACCTTCCACTTAGCAGACGAATGAGTCACGGGCACGTCATGACACCAAAGGTCATTTGCCGGGACACCCAGCGGTGACGGGCCGTCACGAACTAGAGGTATCCTGGGGATCGCCGTGTCATGCACCACACTAAACCATCGCCTGGACAGCTGAACATTCATGGGGGAACAAAAAATAAACATGAAGAAAAAAAAAAAAAAAAGGGAAAGAAAGAAGGCAGGCATGCAGGTCAAAGAAAACGTTGTCAGTCAGTTAGACGTCAATTTGAGACGAGTGGGACTTGGCTTGGGGGCGGGGGGGGCGGAGAGGGGGGAGAGAAACTAGGGTGAGAACAACGAGGAGAAAGAAAAGGACCGATTGCCTTGAGGGGGAGGGGGAGATAAAAGATCCAAAGAGTGGACAGGACGGCCCGGTGAGTGCCATAGGGAAAGGAAATGAAGCCAAGGAACACACTCCCAACGGCGGTTTTGTTCAGCCCAAGATCAAGATGTGGAGGGCACGGTGTCCTCCAGCACACAGCGACACACAGGCCTCACTTGGCGGGGGAGATCAGGATAACCCTGAAACCTGAAGCTGGCCAAAGAAGCCGTCACGTTCATGTTCATCCACGACTGAAAAGTGCCATGGTCCCGCGACATTCAAAAATCCTATCAAACCGTGGACAGACTCTCTCACTCACTCGCCGTGAAAAATGTAGAGAACAGAAAAGGAACGAAACGATGGTGGATGGACGGACGGACGGACGGATGGATTTCCATGATAGTCTGATTACGGAAAACCTTGACAGAAAAGCATCCGATTCCCTTTTGTAGAGAATCTGTCTTGCCTTCTCTGCCTGGTGTCTTTCCTACGTCTGGATGGTTCCCACCCCCACGCCCACTCCCACTCCCACTCCCACTCCCACTCCCAGCTTTAAGATCAGCCTCCAAAACGAAGCCCTTTGTGCTCTCAAGGTCCCGCCCGCCGGAACTCTTTCTTCGGAGCGCCCTTCCGAAGGGGAACATTTTCCCCCACGTCAGCGCCCTGAGACAGCGTCGGCCTTTCCCCACCCCCACCACCCACCACACACCCCCCCACACACCCCACCCCCACCCCCACCCCCACCCCACCCCACACCCCCCCCAACCCCCCCCCCCCGCCTCCCTCTCTCCCTCCTGCTCCTCTTCCTCCTCCTCTGAACTCTGGAGCGCTCCTCGCACTGGCCTCTCACCACCCCACAAGGTGGCGGTGTCGGCCCAGGTGTGCTCAGGTGTCTCCTCACCGCATCCGAGTGGACTTCCGCTGTTTCTCAGCTGCGTCGTTCTAGGACCCTTTTTTCCTGGGCTTTTCCACGGGTGGGGGAGACCGGGATGGGCCGGGGCCAGGCGGGGTTGGGGAGCAGCGTGCACGTGGGGGGATGGGTGGGGGCAGAGAGGAGGTGGAGGAGGAGGAACACAACTCCCCAGAGCCAGTGTGTGCCTGTGGCCTGTAAAACAGATCAGGCACCAGGCTGGCTCCGAAGAGGGGATCGATCGGTCACGAGACCGGGCACGTTCGTTCTCTTTGCAGAGGCCCTGAAGATCAAACAGGCCGTGGCAAGGTCTGGGCTTCCCGCAGTTAGAACTGTTCACCCATTGTGGACAAAGGCGTCTGAAACACCGGGGGGTTAGGCTCTCGGTGCGATGTCCACAGGCCGTCGCCATCGACATGTGCACACACTGGAGCCGCCGTGCAGAGGGAGATCTCATCCGGCTCCGTGTGTTCTTCCAGTGAGTCGTAGGCCGGGATCTCAGGAAGAACAGAAATCCAGAGAGTTGAGTGAATCTGACCGTCACGCTTTCAGAATCCAAGTGAACCAGAAAGGAGGTGCACTCACGTGTGGGTTCGTCTGTCCATAGGATGAAGCCCCTCTTTGAGCAGATGAGGGTTCCGGGGGCAAAATGGAGCAGAGAGGACAGAGACTTCCCTTCGGTCCCTTGCTCCTCCCGCGCGCTCCCAACGGTCCTAGGAACATCCTGCCCCAGAGGAGCGTGCTGGCCACCGCCCACCCACGCGGACGGAGACGGCAGTGCCAGTCCGTGTCAGTCCTCCTCGCCCAGAGTCCCCCGTCTGCCCTCGCCTTCACGCCTGGCACGGTCCGTTCTGTAGGTTTGTCTCGAACCTGCCCGGAGCCCAGGGGCATCTTTCCGGATCAGGGATCGATCGAAAACACCCTGTCCCTTGCCTCATCGGCAGGTCGATTCTTAACCACTGGACCACCAGGCAGGGAAGCCCCTTCACGGCCTTCTAAAATCATCTACCCTGCAACATTCAATATCGTCCTCCAAATCATGGGACCGTCACGACTGAAATGAAGTGAAATATGTGAGTTAAAGAAAGTCTTCAGTGCTTCTTGCTTTAGAACCACAAAGGCCTCTCTCTCTCTCTCTCTCTCTCTCTCTCTCACACACACACACACACACACACACACACACACGAACAGAGGTGGGCTGATAGTCCAAAAGAAACCAAAGTCCAAACTTTGTGTGTATCCACCCCTGACCTACGTGGTGAGCAGTCGCCAAAGACAACGAATTCCTACAGCCAGACGTTTGCAACCACGAGCCCTGTCCCTCCATCTCCTGGCCTTTCAGAATGCCACGTGGAACCCCTTTCGAGAAGTGTGGGGCTTGGAGGAATGCACCCCTGAATTCTCCTCACTCGGCCCTGCAAGAAAACGTTCTGTGCCTGCCCCGCACGCCGGACCTTTCGGTGGATCGGACCTCCCGGGGTGCCCCCGCACCCGGCACCCTGAGACATCCCGAGAGATCCTATGGAGAAACATCTCCGGCCACTCGCGTGGCATCTGCGTCGCTGGCAAGTGACCCTTCAAACGCTCCTTCACCATCTGGGTCACCTCATAGGATGGGTGAGTGCCTCTGGCTCAGCACTCCCTCGACGTGGCTGTGGGGTTCGGGTTTGGTTCCGTTCTGGGTTAGCTTTCTGACCCACCCACGTGATCTCTCCGGACAGGGCACCCGATCGAAGCTAAACTAAATCGAGTCTTATGAATCCCATGCTTGCATCCAGTGGGGATATCGACGATCTCGACGTGGATCCACATCACTGGCCCTTCGGTGTTCGTGAACGTGGATGACAGCCCAGGCAGTGTGGAAAGATACAGGAAGGATGCCTCCATTCTTGGGGGAGGGAAGGGACGGAGCGTCCCTTCCCTAAACGCTCTCCCCCCCCCCCACACACGGGCACGGTGGGTGCTTGCTCCTTATCCCACCTGCCAGGGATGTCATGGCGTGCACGCTTGACAAGACCGGGATTTGGCATGGAGCGGCAAGCGGGAAGAGCAGTCCTCGGAGCGTGGATTTAGATCGAGGACTATGCGCCCTTAGAACTCGGTGCACCGAGAGACCCTAAAAAGGTCAAGAGGGGATTCCGGGACCGGGGCAGGATCGTGAAGGCGTGTCCACGTCTGAACCGTGCCCCGCGTCTGAACCGTGACGCTGGTTCACCTCTGTGAACGCGCTTGTGTTCTAGTCTCCCATCTTGACAGACACAGATCTCTATACCTGTCTAGGTCCCGTGATGGTTCCTGGATCACTGTCAGCGAAACGTCCCCACGGATTTCACGGTGACACAGATTCGGGCAGGCCATGCTCATGTCAGCCGTGCAGTCAGGTGTAGAACCTAATATAGAACTTCATGCTCCTGCAATGCATTTTTGCTTCTGTACTTTGCTTGCCGCTTGCTGCTTGTAGAACCAAAGTTAAGGTCGTTTTAAATAAAGATCCCTAGAGTTGTTTGCTGAGTAAGGATGAGAGAGGATTCCTAGGAAGACAGCAACCTAAAGAACAAGTGAATCTTAAACACCAGAATGTGGGCAGTTGTGACACAGAGATCAGGCAAATAGGTCAAAGGGCCAGGGTGGGCTGATCTCGGTAAACCACCAGGAGGTGACATATACAGCTGTGTGTAGAGTGTGGAAAATTTCTGTGTGTAAAAAGATTACTATGTGTGGATGTTTTTAAACTAATATGGTTTGAAAATGCTATCTAAACCCTCGGCTCCGAGTGCTCGGGGTCCTTGTTGAAACCCGCTGCGTCGGGCAGACACTTGGACCCCAGCTAGCTGGAAATAAACGTCGTCGCTGTGTGTCTTGCATTATCGTGAGTGTCCTCTGTCCCTTGGAGGGAAGGGCGACTCCGGACCCTCACATTTGGGGGCTCTTCCGGGATCTCAAGACCCCTCCTCAAAGAGACAGACAACCTCCGATACCGAGGTTTACACAAAAGCCGCGGCAGGAGGTTTGGCCACCTCCTAGAGGGGAGGACTGAAACAGGTCCTCGACCGGAGGGACTGAAACAGGCCTCTGCCCGGTCCCAATTGAGAATTCTCGTGGAAGGGAAGGAGCGGGTTACGACCCCGGAGGCTCCATTACTGGAAGTTGTGGGAGACGTCCCCAACGAAGGGGTGCCTGAACGACGTCCACAGTGGACGCCGTTTGGAACCCTAGGTAAGGGTTCTGAGTGCTGTGTGAATGAGAGGGCGCCTGTGAACGTGGTGTGGCGGACCGGCTGGTGGGTGTTGAAAAGCTCGGTTCGAATTTGTGTGTTCGCTGGCATTGTACCCCTTGTCTTTTTCTGGCTTCTTTTTGTAACAATAATGGGACAGGCTCAGGTAACGCCTAAGACCCGGCTCCTGAACCACTTCCCTGAAATCCGCGCCATGGCTTGCAATTGTGGCGGCGTGGAAGTTGAAAAAAAAAAAAAAAAAAGGTAAAGCGCTTACAAATCAAATAATTCTAAATTAAATAATAAATTCCAGGTTCATGTAAACTGGAAAATATTCAGTATTAAATACCTGATATTAATGTTTGTTGATCTAATATAGACATGTCTAAGAGTTATCAACATTAAGCATATTCTCATTGTACCTAGGTTTAAGTTAAATGTTGTTATATTGTTATATCTGTCACAAGTTTGTCGACAAAGAAATTACCTTGAGTGGGGAAAAAAAAAAAAAAGAAAGAAAGAAAAAACCTTCTAAAAAATGTAAACGAGACATGAGCATTTAGATAAGCTCCATTAAAAATAATTATTCTTTAGGAATATCTGTCTAAAATAGTCTCTCCAGATTGGCATAACTTGAATTTCTAAGGGTTGTGCTAAGTGTTGGAAGTCTACTAAATAATTAGGTCATTTCCAAATAAAATAAGATTTTGAAACATTCACTACTGAATACTAGCTTACAGAAAAACTAAAGATTTTAGACTACTAATAAATAATGTTTGATGCCATCCTGAGATGTTCGCTGAAATGTTTTTAAATTATCACTGGTATTTATGTTCACCAATCTATAGAATGCTAATATAAAGGTCAATTCTTGGTTGCTTTAAAAAAAATAATAATAAGATGTGTGTTCAATAAAAAGGTCTGAAAAATGAAGTTACAGTTTATAGAAGAAGAAAAAAAAAAAAAAAAGGTGGTGAAAAGTGGACCCCAAGGAAAGAGTTTTGTGTATAAGCAAACGTTTTCTTGAGGTGTTAAACTGCATTTGACAATAGATTTAAGTTTATTTGCCTCTTAAATGATCTGTTCTATATTTGCCTCTGAAATCCTATATTGTTACTATGGCTGGAGTAAATAGGTATTGTTTCACAGTGACCTATAGTCCCATCTGACTAAGAGCTCTAAACCTCTCCGATATTTGTTGACAAAACTTCCTAAATCATTCTGATGAAGCACTTTTGGCTTCTAGCAGACTTTGGGATGCTTCAGAGGGCCCCTGAAACATCCCAAAGGGAGATATTGCACTAATTGGGCCCAACTTCCAAGTTAAATTACATGGGAAGTATTGTCAAGTGAATAATAAGTCTCGGGTATATGGTATGGTAAATGTTACTAATACAGGTATCCTGAAAACAATTTATATATAAATTCTGATATATTCAGGTAAAACGTTGCCATAATTCTGATTACTGTCTTAAAGGGTGGTCACAGCACTAACCAAGTTTCTTGTGAAAACGCTTCCTCTTCCAGAAGATTTATAAAAAGGACTTTTAGATAAACACACGTTTCTGAACTGGGTAAGAAATTAAAAGATTCTAGTGGGAAACCTGATGACTGTACAAAGGTTCACAAAAGGACCGAATGAACTGGCAAATATGCTTATAACTTTTATGGTTTCTGAAAAATTACTGGTTTGAATCTGTTGTTTTCCAGATCTTAGGAAACCTTCCCCTCAAACTAATTATGAGTGAAGAGTAAATTGGTAAAATGATATTTAATAAACAAATTGAAGCATTTAACATTTTTATCTGACCCCTTCAGAGGCTGGAGACTCTCAGGCTTCCAGTAACTTTATCAGATAAATTAAAAAGGTTATCTCACTAACAGGTACAGAAATCTCAGTTTTGGAGATCTTAAAAAAGGGAGGAATTCACTTAGATCTGTTAGGCGAAATCTGTGATAAGCCTTTGGGATGACATTCCTAGTCACGAAAGGTTTTATTTAAAGTTAAGTTTGGTTTCAGCAAAGCAAAAAAAAAAAAAAAAGAAGAAGAAGAAGAAGTCTATGGTTATATAAATAATCAGGTCAAGTTTATTGAGAACAGATCTATTCTGTAGACAAGTCTTAATTTGATTATATTTGATAAAAATGAGAGTAATTTTGGGGCGGGGAGGGGGGGGGAGATGTTTCAATGAATGTTGAGAATCCCAGTCTGTATCTACTAAGACTCATTTTCTGACTGGATCTTTGCTGTTATGTGGTATTAATATGGGGTTTAGTTGAGTTCTTGAAGAGCACCCTAGGTTTGTTTCTGAAGCTTGTCTCAGTGATCTATCTCTGGATGAAGATCAGATGCCTCATGACCTGCAACCAGGACTGAAAAAGACATAATTTAAGGCACCGTCTCCAACCTGGATGGCAAGACTTTTTTACACTACACCAGGAGGAGAAGACGACGACATCAGAGGTAGACAGCTTGCCCAAGATGCTGGACCTGATTCGTATGATCATTTATAACGTTTTCTTGACTTCTTAGACCTCTGCCTATAAATCAAATGCTTTTCTACCATAGGCCTGATCCTATGCTAGTTTTAGAAATTAATGCAATTGTCGGGTTTGTAGACATGTAAAAGCTCATTCTGCTTATACAAAAACTGTTAGACTTGTGCCATCCTACTGTCCTTAAACCATGGCAACAGTCTGCTTTTAAACTGGAAAATTAAAAACAATAGATGGAAATCAGAGTCAGGGCTATGAGACATCCAAGATGGCTGCTTGGCTTTTCCCAGCTCCCTGACAAACCTCATTTTTATTGGGTTAAGGCCTTCCTGGCTACAGGGTTAATGCCTCCATAACGGAAAATCGCGGAATATTAAGTTTTGTAAAATTGTTAAATTAAGGTTCTAGGTTTGTTAATTAAGGTCTAGACTACAGTTCCTTGTTACGTGATACCGCTAAAAGATTTAATTAAGTTTTTAAAAAAAGAAGAAGAAGAAGACACTCTAGGTTACTTTCTAAGGCTTATCTCAGGAACCAATCTTCAGATAAAGGTCAGATGCTCCATAATGTACAACCAGGAGATTCACACCAGGCTATAGTCATTTAACAAATGAAGTCAGGTGACTTGGGGTATAGCAGGCTTTATCTAATAAAAGTTCTTGGCTTATAATTCTTATCTTACTAATAACTGCTAGCTATGGCTATATTATTTTCTGTGTCACTTGTTTCACTGAGCCTGTGATATAATGCTGATATGCAGTTCCATACGAGATCAATAATTGTAATAATGTGACTCTGGGTATGAGAAAAAGCAACAAGAGGGAATATGTTCCTGGACCAGAAAGCTAGTAAGACAGTGGCCCAGAGACTTTTGCTACTTGCAAGGCCTGGTCCAGTTTTGGCACACTGAGTGGCCCATCGCTTCCCTAGACCTGGGAATGAGCCTTCCCAGGACCGCGGGACACAATGGCGATGAAATAGTGTCACATGGTCAGATATGTGGCTATGAAGAGACCCTGCTGACTGGAAGTTGGTACTTGCCAGCTGCCTCTACAAAGATTACATCATGACCATTGCAAGCTGCTGACCTTCAACACCCCCTGAAAGAAATTCAGGGTGAAACTCAGGAATGAGGCACTCTGTGCTCTTAAAAAAAAAGAAAAAAAAAAAAAAAAAAAAAAACACTGGCAGAACAGGCCTTCGGATAGTCAGATCTTTTCAGAAATGGTTTTACGAATTCCAATTCTTGCATCTTCTCATACCTAGAAAAACACTGACGTCATTAACGGTGACATCTGCTTTGGCTATTAAATTTTTTTTTTTTTTTTACAATTAAAAGCCAAAATAGAGTAGCTATGGTTCAGACATCCTGGGAAATAACTATTTCGCAGATATCCTGAAAAATGATATTATGGGTGAAATTTCAGATTAGACGCTGTACTGCTAAACACTTGAGTTTTCTGAGTCGTGTCAGGCTTAGATGCAACCATTACTCAAAACAATGTCTGCTGGAAGCTAGTAACTGCAACCTTATTTTTTTTTTATATAAAACTAGGCAACTGGCTAGCTGGCTACAAGTCTCCCTGAAGCGCCAGGTCCAGACTGGGTTTCAGCCCTATTCTTCTAAAAAAGAAAGAAAACAGTCTCAGAAGTGGTTTGCATCTTGGTTTAACTCTTCCCCTTGGTATGCTACTCTGATATCTACCCTGATGGGACCTTTAATCATCCTGCTTCTGCTCCTCACTTTTGGACCTTGCGTATTAAATCGATTGGTAGCTTTTGTAAAAAAAAACAACAACAACAACAACAACAAAAACAAAAAAACACCGCTTTGATACCATCCAATTAATGGTCTTAAGGTCCCAATACTCGGCACTTAAAACAGGGGACTCACCTTCCCATATGGTAGACCAGATAGAACTAAATATAGACCCATGATTGGGTCTTCTCAGGGACTTGAGAAGGGGGTAATGTAGAACCTGATATAGAACTTCATGCTCCTGCAATGCATTTTTTGCTTCTGTACTTTGCTTGCCGCTTGCTGCTTGTAGAACCAAAGTTAAGGTCGTTTTAAATAAAGATCCCTAGAATTGTTTGCTGAGTAAGGATGAGAGAGGATTCCTAGGAAGACAGCAACCTAAAGAACAAGTGAATCTTAAACACCAGAATGTGGGCAGTTGTGACACAGAGATCAGGCAAATAGGTCAAAGGGCCAGGGTGGGCTGATCTCGGTAAACCACCAGGAGGTGAGATATACAGCTGTGTGTAGAGTATGGAAAATTTCTGTGTGTAAAAAGATTACTATGTGTGGATGTTTTTAAACTAATATGGTTTGAAAATGCTATCTAAACCCTCGGCTCCGAGTGCTCGGGGTCCTTGTTGAAACCCGCTGCGTCGGGCAGACACTTGGACCCCAGCTAGCTGGAAATAAACGTCGCTGTGTGTCTTGCATTATCGTGAGTGTCCTCTGTTCCTTGGAGGGAAGGGCGACTCCGGACCCTAACACAGGTAGACTACATCCGTATCTGTATGTGTATCTATCTATGAGGATACTGACTTCGTACAATATGTTTATTGATGTCATTCGTGAAAAAGAATTCCTAACAATGCTGCATTCCTAACTCATGCATCAAGTGGGGATACCAACGACCACTACGTGGATCCATAAAAATGGCCATTTTGTGTTCAGGAGGATCATTTTGTGTTTTCTGTCCATTTGCTATTTGCTGTCCATTATTTCCCATGCCTTTCAGGCATGGCTGATGGAGACGGACACCAAGCATCAGGGCAGCAATCTGGTGTCTCGGCCTAGAGCGGTTTCACAAGTGACGTCTCAGCACCGGGGCTGAGACAGCCATCCCTCTCCCCGGGCGGGCCCCCCTCGGTGGCCGGGGTTGGGGGTGGGGGCGGCGTGGGTGTGTGTGTGGTGGGGGGGGCGGTGTGTGTGTGTGTGTGTGTGTGTGTGTGTGTGTGTGTGTGTGTGTGTGGAGCTGGGGCTAGGGGTTGGGGGCGCGCGAGGCGAGGGGACCCTCCCGGTCCCCCTGAGAAGTGAAAGCAGGTTCTGTCCCGCTGAGAACTTCCTGACTTCAGGCGTGTGAGACGAGCAGGTTTCTCTCCAACCCACGGCCATGCATCGTTTTCGCCCCATTCCCCAAAACAGACAAAAACGTATTTGTTTATCTTGGGGCTTGTTTTCTGGCCGAGGCCAAAGACCTCTTCAAGCGTGTCCAAAGGATCTGACAGGATGGGAGGGTGCAGGTCAATCCATGTGTCAAGAGATCCAGAGAATCTGTCAACAGTTGTGACTCGGGCCTTTTCCAGAAACAGGCCAATTTGGATGATTCCCTGGACAGGAGTCACCCCAGAAGTTTTCTTGAAGGGATCGAGTTGCAGGAGTCGGGGGCGTGGCCCCGCCACCGCCAGAGGGCCTCCTCAGCCCGGCAGGCCGGCCTGCAGGCAGGCAGGCAGGCAGGCAGGCAGGCAGGCAGGCAGGGGCTATTGTCTGTGGGCCCCTCCCCTCTGCAGGGCCTCTTCGGATAGCTTCATTCAAATGCAGAAAGCTTTCCAGTCAAGTCAGAGCCTTCGACTTTGCCTCGAGCTTCTCTGAATTGAATGGTGATCCGCCCCACCCACCCCCCATCCCCCATCCCCCCCACATCTCCATTTCTCCACCTTGAGGCTGCCCCCTTCGGCACCGCGCGGAGGAAGGGGGCTGGGGGGTGGGGAGGGAGGCTGAGGGACAAAGTCGCCTTGTGTCAGGCCAACGGAGTCGCCTCCTTTTTGGAACCCGGGAAACCCCGCTCATGCCTTTGAGGATCACGGGCGTGCGTCGAAGCGGCCATCATCACTTGACATCTTTCCCCTCCGTGGGAGGAGGTTTTCATTTCTGCCTGCCTTCAGAGAGACAGAAAAGGAAGGAGGGGCAGAGCGTTCCTCTGGCGCTGGCCGGTTCTTAAAGTCACTTGAATCCAAAACACTCCATAGGGCACGGAGGTTCACGTGGGGTGGGGTCGGGACGGCGGCCTACTCCGGACCCCAGCAGTTAGTTCCCTCCTCTGACACTTGCCTGGAACCCATGAAACGCTGAGCTGGTGACTGTGTACGTGAGAGACGGCGCGTGTGCGTGTGCGTGTGCATGTGTGTGTGTGTGTGTGTGTGTGCATGGACGTGAAAGAAAAACAAGAAAAAGGAAAGTAAGGGGGGGACCCACCCAGAAGGAAAGAAGGAAGGGACGAGGGAAGGAGGGAGGGAGGGAGGGAGGGAGGGACCAAATAGTTAGTACGGGCCTCCATGGGCCTCCATGTCGTGGAAAGAGTTTCTGAGCACAGATCCTCCGTTCAGTGAAACAGTTATCTGTCCTATCTCCTCTCAGGAGGCTGTGATGTCGAGGGACGGGTTCGGGAAAGCAGGCCTGGGGTGCAAGCAATCAGGTATTTACTTTTTCCTCAGAGGCACTTGGAGGGGAACCAAGGAAACACACAGGTTCACCATCCCTGGAGCGGATTCGAAACCAGTCGGTGGAGGGGGAGTCAGTCCAGGCGATTTCTAGACGTCAGGGTCGGGTCCTGGAGCGGGTTGCCATGTCCTTCTCCGGCAGGCCGTCCCGGCCCGGGGATGGAACCCGGGTCTCCTGCATCGCAGGCAGACTCTTGACAGTGTGAGCCACCAGGGAAGCTCTGTCAGAAATGGTCCCCAAGTTCTCTAGCTTCCATCCGCAGGGCAAGAGAACGTGAGACACGTTCTCCCCCCAGAGAGGGCTGTCCCCAGGGATCGGAGGCAAGTCGGAAAACTTCAGGATCCAGTCCCCCTTTCGGGTGAGGGACCACACGCAAAGGAACAGACACACGTAGTAGCACAGGACTCTCCGATCCCAGAAGCGTGTATCCCCGTTTCCCAGAAACATCCTCTGGGCCCCCAAGGAACGTGTGGAAATCACTATCGCCGCGAGGAGATAAGCCATCCTCCCTGACCCGGAGAAGGCAACGGCAACCCCACTCCAGTGTTCGTGCCCGCAGAATCCCATGGACAGAGGAGCCTGGTGGGCTAGAGTCCACGAGGCCTCAAGAGTCAAGACACAACTTAGCGGCTAAACCCCCATCCAGATGGGTTCGCTGAGAACTAGAGCCACCTGGAAGTTAAGTGGGAGGTCGGACTGGACGGGGGTGCAGAGTTCTGTCTCGGGGAGAAAGGAGCCTTGGACTAACTGGGGCAGGGAGCTGCCAGAGACACCGCTCAGGAAGTTGTTCCCAACAGGAGAAGGATCAAGTTCAGATGTAGGCTTAGAAAAAGAGGGAATGCAGAACCTCATGTAGAACTTAATGCTCCTGCGAGGCACGTTTGCTTCTGTACTTTGCTTGCCGCTGCTTGCTGCTTGTAGAACCAAAGTGACTCCATTTGAGATAAGCTTGTTTCAAGTAAAGATTCCTAGAACTGTTTTTGAGTAAGGCTGTGTAAAGATCCCCAGAATTGTCTGTTGAGTAAGGATGAGTGAGGATGCCTAGGAAGACAGCAACCTGAAAAACAAGTGACTCTTAAACACCAGAATGTGGGCGGTTGTGACACAGAGATCAGGCAAATAGGTCAAAGGGCCAGGGTGGGCTTATCTCATTAAACCACCAGGAGGTGACGCAAGCCAGAGATACACAGCTGTGTGTAGAGTGTGGAAAATTACCGTATGTTAAAGATTACTTTTCATTTCATGGCTGCAATCAGCATCTGCAGTGATTCTGGAGCCCCCCAAAATAAAGTCTGACACTGTTTCTACTGTGTTTCCATCTATTTCCCATGAAGTGATGGGACCAGATGCCACGATCTTTGTTTTCTGAATGTTGAGCTTCAAGCCAAGCGCTTCACTCTCCTCTTTCAGTTTCATCAAGAGGCTTTTGAGTTCCTCTTCGCTTTCTGCCATAAGGGTAGTGTCATCTGCGTATCTGAGGTGATTGATATTTCTCCCAGCAATCTCTCGATTCCAGCTTGTGCTTCTTCCAGCCCAGCGTTCCTCACGACGGACTCTGCATATAAGTTAAATAGGCAAGGTGACAATATACAGCCTCGACGTACTCCTTTTCCTATCCGGAACCAGTCTGTCGTTCCATGTCCAGTTCTGACTGTTGCTTCCTGACCCGCATCCAGGTTTCTCAAGAGGCAGGTCAGGTGGTCTGGTATTCCCATCTCTTTCCGAATTTCCCACAGTTTATGGTGATCCACACAGTCAAAAGCTTCGGCATAGTCAATGAAGCAGAAATAGATGGTTTTCTGGAACTCTCTCGCTTTCTCCACGATCCAGCGGATGTTGGCAATGTGATCTCTGGTGCCTCTGCCTTTTCTAAAACCTGCGTGAACATCTGGGAGTTCACGCTTCACATATTGCTGAAGCCCGGCTTGGAGAATTTTGAGCACATCTTGACTAGCGTGTGAGACGAGTGCAACTGTGCGGTCGTCTGAGCATTCTTTGGCATCGCCTCTCTTTGGGATTGGAATGAAGACTGACCTTTTCCAGTCTTGTGGCCACTGCTGAGTTTTCCAAATCTGCTGGCATATGGAGTGCAGCACTTTCACAGCATCATCTTTCAAGATTTGAAATAGCTCCACTGGAATTCCATCCCCTCCACTAGCTTTGTTCGTAGTGATGCTCTCTAAGGCCCACTTGACTTCACATTCCAAGACGTCCGGCTCTAGGTCAGTGATCACGTTATCGTGACTATCTTGGTCGTGAAGATCACTGCTGTACAGTTCTTCTGTGTATTCTCGATACCTCTTCTTGATATCTTCTGCTTCTGTTAGGTCCCATACCATTTCTGTCCTTTATCGAGCCCATCTTTGCATGAAACGTTCCCTTGGAATCTCTAATTTTCTTGAAGAGAACTCTTGTCTTTCCCGTTCTGTCGTTTCCCTCTATTGCTTTGTATTGATCCCTGAGGAAGGCTTTCTTATCTCTCCTTGCTATTCTTTGGAACTCTGCATTCAGATGCTTATATCTTTCCTTTTCGCTTCTCTTCTTGTCACAGCTATCTGTAAGGGCTCCTCAGACAGCCATTTTGCTTTTTCGCATTTCTTTTCCACGGGGGTGGTCTCGGTCCCTGTCTCCCGCACAATGTCACGCACCTCCGTCCAGAGTTCATCAGGCACTCTTATCTATCAGATCTAGTCCCTTACATCTACGTCTCGCTTCCACTGTATAATCATAAGGGATTTGATGTAGGTCATATCCGAACGGTCGCGTGGTTTTCCCTACTTTCTTCAACTGAAGCCTGAATTTGGCAATAAGGAGTTCACGATCTGAGCCACAGTCAGCTCCCGGTCTCGTTTTTGCTAACTGCATACAGCGTCTCCATCTTTGGCTGCAAAGAATAGAATCGATCTGATTTCGGTGTGGACCATCTGGTGATGTCCACGTGTAGAGTCTTCTCTCGTGTGGTTGGAAGAGGGTGTTTGCTATGACCAGTGCGTTCTCTCGACAAAACTCTATCAGCCTCTGCCCTGCTTCATTCCGTGCTCCAAGGCCACATTTGCCTGTGACTCGAGATGTTTCTTGACTTCCTACTTTTGCATTCCAGTCCCCTATCTATCATGAAAAGGACATCTTTTCTGGGTGTTCGTTCTAAAAGGTCTCGTGGGTCTTCACAGAACCGTTCCACTTCGGCCTCCTCAGCGTTACTGGTTGGGGCATAGGCCTGGATTCCTGTCACATCGAATGGTTTGCCTCGGAAACGAACAGAAATCATTCCGTCGTTTTTAAGATCGCATCCAAGGACTGCATTTCGGACCCTTTTGTTGACCATGACGGCTACTCCATTCCTTCTAAGGGATTCCTGCCCACAGCAGTAGATATAATGGTCACCTGAGTTAAATTCACCCATTCCGGTCCATTTTAATTCACCGATTCCCAGAACGTCTATGTTCACTCTTGCCATCTCCTGTCTGACCACTTCCAATCTGCCTCGATTCATGGACCTAACATTCCAGGTTCCTATGCAATACTGCTCTTTACAGCACCGGACCTCGCTTCTATCAACGTTCACATCCACACCTGGGTATCGGTTTTGCTTTTGCTCCACCCCTTCATGCCTTCTAGACTTATTTCTCCACCGATCTCCAGTAGCATACTGGGCACCTACCGACCTAGGCTATGGTTTTTCCCGTGGTCACGTATGGATGTGAGAGTCGGACTGTGAAGAAAGCTGATCGCCGAAGAACGGATGCTTTTGAACTGTGGTGTCGGAGAAGACTCTCGAGAGTCCCTCGGACCGGTGTTCATCGGAAGGACTGACGCTAAAGCTGAAACTGCAATCCTTTGGCCACCTCACGCGACGAGTTGACTCACTGGAAAAGACTCTGCTGCTGGGAGAGGTCGGGGGCAGGAGGAGAAGGGGACGACGGAGAACGAGATGGCTGGATGACATCACCGACTCTGTGGACACGAGCTTGAGTGAACTCCGGGAGTCGGTGATGGACAGGGAGGCCTGGCCTGCTGTGATTCATGGGGTCGCAGAGAGTCGGACACGACCGAGCGACCGAACCGAACTGAAAAAGATGACTACGTGTGACTATGTTGAAACTAGTACGGTTTAAAAATGCTATATAAACCCTTGGCTCAGCGTGCTCGGGGTCCTTGTCGAAACCCGCTGCGTCGGGCAGACGCTCGGACCCCAGCTAGCCGGAAATAAACCTCGCCGTGTGTCTTGCATTATCGTGAGTGTCCTCTGTTCCTCGGAGGGAAGGGCGACTCCGGACCCTAACAGGAACTCGACCAAAGGCCGCAGATCAAGCCAGCCCAACAGAAATAGATGTAGAGTGACCGAAAGAGCGGAGAAGGCTCAGCAGAGTCTGGCTGACCTCACCCAAAGCCTAGGTGAGGAATCTGGGACCAGGCAGAGAAGGGCCGTAAAGGCAGTTTGGGGAGGGGTTTCGGAAGTCAACCTGACTTCTCTCCGGAGGAAGTTTCGAGCCGGTTGGGTCAGCAGCCAAGAGAAACGGGATTGAAAATGGCGTCGGGGCCTCCGTGCCGCTTGCTGTCGGCCCAGCAAATATTTCTTCATTGCCACCGGCCTGAAGAAGCCATCTTGTAAACTCTTTCATTCCTTTGATTGTGCACTTTAAATCTCCCCCCCCCTCCCCCCAGCACGGTTTTTTAATAAAGTCTTTTGAAAAACGTGAAAGAAAGAATCCTCCCTGAGAGTTTCTGAAGTCTGAAAGGACCAGGTAGAGAGAAAAAGAGAAACGATTCCATTCTGCTGACAGGGGTGTGGTATGCAGTGACCGAGTGACAGATGTGTCCATCTGTCAAAACCCACACGTGAAACGCTGTGTCCTTCCGGTCCTTTGTTCCCTCTTTGTATCTGGAGCGCAACAGATTCAAACGGTAGGTCCTTTTATGATTGTCTGTATGTCGTTTTTCCTGCCCGCCCCGCCCCCGTCGTCTCTCTGTCTCTCTCGCTTTTCACTCAGGTTAGGGAATTAAAAAAAAAAAAAAGGAGACGTCTGTAGTTCTGCAGGTCAGGAAGCAACAGTTAGAAGTAGGCATGGAGCACAACAGGCTGGTTCCAAACAGGGAAAGGAGTCCATCAGGGCTGTATATTGTCACCCTGCTTATTTAACTTATATGCTGAGTACACATCATGAGAAACGCGGGGCTAGAGGAAGCACAAGCTGGAATCAAGTTTGCCGGGAGAAATATCAATCACCTCAGATACGCACATGACACCACCGTTATGGCAGAAATGAAGTCTAGTGTGGGTTTACAAAGTCGTGTTCGTTTCAGGTTTTCAGATTCTTTTCCCTTAGAGGTTCACGCAAGGTCATAAGTCTGTTTCCCTGGGCTGGCGTAGGAAGACGCTTGCTGATTGTTTTGATGTACAGTTTACGTGTCCATGTTCAACCCGACCTCCTGAGTGGCGCGTCCCGCCCCCAATCCTCTTTTCGACAAGAAGTCAAGCTATATGCCTAGCGTATACCAAGGATGTCCGACCACCGCCCGCCCCAGGTTACAGGCGTGACAGGTCAGACTGTAGATAGAAATCTTCACGTCAAGGGAGGGTACATTCACAACAGGAAGACTCATCTGAAAGGCACCCTCTCCTGTGAAGGTGGACGGAGGGGAGGGAGGGCAGAGGGATCATGGGAGGGGAAGGAGAAAGAGAGGGACAGGGACACACAGGGTGTGTCTGTCTGTGTCGTGTCCGTGGCACGCACAGGTGCCGCGTGGGTGCTGTGTGCGGCCGTGTGTGTGTAGGAGAGAGTTGTCGAATCCCTGGCTGTGTCTCTGTCTCCGCCCGCCCCCGCCCCCCCCCGCTCTGCCCCCCGCCCCCCCGCTCCGCCCCCCCCCCGCAACCCCCCCGCACCCGCCTCCCGCAACCCCCCGCACCCGGCTCCGCCCCCTCCACCCCGCCCCCACCCGCTCACCCGCGAGCACACACACACATTCCCACCCGCCCCCACCCGCCTCCCCCGCCCCGCCTCCCCTCCCCTCCCCTCCCCCGCCCCCACCCGCTCACCCGCGTGCACACACACACATTCCCACCCGACCCATCCGCCCTCTCCGCCCACGCCCCCGCCCCCACCGGCTCCCCCGCCCCCCGTCCCCCTCCCCCGCCGCCCCCCCTCCCCCGCCGCCCCCCCTCCCCGTTCGCGCGCGCGCGCGCGCACGCGCGCAGACACACACACACACACACACACACACACACACACACACATTCCCACCCGCCCACCTGTACACACCATACCCCGCACTCACACCACAACGCAGTTTGTGTGTGGCAGGTGTGCAGGGTGGTGTGTGTTGTGTGGGGGGGGGCGGGGGGTGTGAGGGGTGTGAGGGGGAGCGGGCAGAGACAGAGAGACACAGTCCGGCAAAGGACAACGTGTATGCATGGGTGTTCCGCATCATTTGCTTGTGTTTTCTGAGCTCATTCAATCACTTCCGTGATCAAGACCCCTCCCCTGAAATCGTGGGGGGCGGGGGGCGGCGCGCCACCTCGTGTCAAACAGGCGACCTTCGATCCTTGCATCCTGCCCCTGAACCTGACTGGAGCGAGAGGATGTGCGTGATCTATCGTGGTTTTGTTTGGAATCCTTGGCGGGAGAAGGACGATTTTCCCCGCACGCCCAGGGACGAGGCCAAAGAGATGGAAGTAAGCTTTCCCATGGCTAAATTGTTTTAAAGGAGGGAAAGAGGTTGTGTGTCATGACAGCGTGGCACAGCAGCTTCTTAAGTCTACCCAGGCAGGTGAATTGTTTTGTTTTGTTTTGTTTTGTTTCTTCCAGAATTTATATGTAGGAGATGATATTCACTAAATTTGTCTTTTCACCTGATCACCTGAAAAGACAGATTCTATCCACATTTAGATAACAAGGGTTGGAGACCACTATCTACGTTTACACAAGAAGGATTATAATGACAACAAAGCAAATCTGTTACAAGCAAACAATCTGTACTGTATATTGAATTGTTTCTTACAACTAGGTTTGACCATCTGCACAAACTTCATTAACAGAATTATTACCAACAGACTGAGCCAAAAGGTGTGCCACGTAGCCAAGCATCTCACTTGCACCCGAATATGAGTAACATGTAAAGAGGGACTAAGGGGACTTCCCTGGAAATCCAGAGGCAATATTTCATCGTCTAGTGTAGGGTGGGGTTCGATCCCTGGTCAAGGAGATAAGATCCCACTTACTTAGGGGCCAAAACTATAAGACATAAAATAGAAGCAATACTGTAACAAAAGCAAAGTTTTTTTATTTATTTATTTATTTTTTTGCTTTACAGATTTATTTTTATTTTATTTTTTTTTATTACAGTTAAAAGTATTTTTATTAAAAAAGCACAAATGCAAAGAAATGAACAGAGGAAAATTTATGCGTCGAACCTGGACTGGTCACTTATGATAATATACATGCTACAATTCCATTCTCCCCAATCATTCCACCTTCACCCTCTCCCACAGAGTCCCAAAGACTGTTCTAAATGCCTATGTCTCTTTTGCAGTCTCTTATACAGGGTTCAGGTTACCATTTTTCTAAATTCCACATATATGCGTTAATATACAGTATTGATGTTCTTCTTTCTGGCTTACTTCACTCTGTATAATTGGCTCCAGTTTCATCCACCTCATTAAAACTGATTCAAATGCATTCTTTTTGATGGCTGAGAAATACTCCATTGTGTATATGTACCAAAGCTTTCTTATCCATTCATCTGCAGATGGACATCTAGGTTGCTTCCATGTCCTGGCTATTATAAACAGTGCTGCAATGAACATTGGAGTACATGTGTCTCTTTCAATTCTGGTTTCCTCGGTGTGTATGCCCAGGAGTGCGATCGCTGGATCATATGGCAGTTCTATTTCCAGTTTTCTGAGGAATCTCCACACTGTTCTCCATAGTGGCTGTACTAGTTTGCATTCCCACCAACAGTGTAAGAGGGTTCCCTTTTCTCCACACCCTCTCCAGCATTTATTGCATGTAGACTTTTGGATAGCAGCCATTCTGACTGGTGTGAAATGGTATCTCATTGTGGTTTTGATTTGCATTTCTCTGATGATGAGGGATGTTGAGCATTTTTTCACGTGTTTGTTAGCCATCTTTATGTCTTCTTTGGAGAAATGTCTGTTTAGTTCTTTGGCCCATTTTTTGATTGGGTCACTTAGTTTTCTGGAATTAAGCTGCAGGAGCTGCTTGTATAATTTGGAGATTAATCCTTTATCAGTTGCTTCATTTGCTATTATTTTCTCCCATTCTGAAGGCTGTCTTTTCACCTTGCTTAGAGTTTCCTTTGCGGTGCAGAAGCTTTTGATTTTAATTAGGTCCCATTTGTTTATTTTTGCTTTTATTTCCAATATTCTGGGAGGTGGGTCTTGGAGGATCCTGCTGTGATTTCTGTCGGAGAGGGTTTTGCCTACGTTCTCCTCCTACCCAGGCAGGTGAATTGTTTTAAAGGAGGGAAAGCGGTTGTGTGTCGTGACACCGTGGCACAGCAGCTTCTTAAGTCTACTCACGCATCTCGTGACACCGTGGCACAGCAGCTTCTTAAGTCTACCCAGGCAGGTGAATTGTTTTAAAGGAGGGAAAGAGGCTGTGTCTCGTGACACCGTGGCACAGCAGCTTCTTAAGTGTACCCACGCAGGTGAATTGTTTTAAAGGAGGGAAAGAGGTTGTGTGTCAAGAGGTTGTGTGACATGACAGCGGCACAGCAGCTTCTTAAGTCTACCCACGCAGGTGAATTGTTTTAAAGGAGGGAAGGAGGTTGTGTCTCGTGACACCGTGGCACAGCAGCTTCTTAAGTCTACCCAGGCAGGTGAATTGTTTTAAAGAAGGGAAAGAGGTTGTGTCTCGTGACACCCACCGTGGCACAGCAGCTTCTTAAGACTACCCAGGCAGGTGAATTGTTTTAAAGGAGGGAAAGTGGTTGTGTGTCATGACACCGTGGCACAGCAGCTTCTTAAGTCTACCCATGCAGGTGAATTGTTTTTAAGGAGGGAAAGAGGTTGTGTGTCGTGACACCGTGGCACAGCAGCTTCTTAAGTGTACCCACGCAGGTGAATTGTTTTAAAGGAGGGAAAGCGGTTGTGTGTCGTGACACCGTGGCACAGCAGCTTCTTAAGTCTACCCACGCAGGTGAATTGTTTTAAAGGAGGGAAAGAGGTTGTGTCTCGAGACACCGTGGCAGAGCAGCTTCTTAAGTCTACCCACGCAGGTGAATTGTTTTTAAGGAGGGAAAGAGGTTGTGTGTCGTGACACCGTGGCACAGCAGCTTCTTAAGTGTACCCACGCATCTCGTGACACCGTGGCACAGCAGCTTCTTAAGTCTACCCAGGCAGGTGAATTGTTTTAATGGAGGGAAAGAGGTTGTGTCTCGTGACACCGTGGCACAGCAGCTTCTTAAGTCTACCCAGGCAGGTGAATTGTTTTAAAGGAGGGAAAGTGGTTGTGTGTCGTGACACCGTGGCACAGCAGCTTCTTAAGTCTACCCACGCATCTCGTGACACCGTGGCACAGCAGCTTCTTAAGTCTACCCAGGCAGGTGAATTGTTTTAATGGAGGGAAAGAGGTTGTGTCTCGTGACACCGTGGCACAGCAGCTTCTTAAGTGTACCCACGCAGGTGAATTGTTTTAAAGGAGGGAAAGTGGTTGTGTGTCATGACACCGTGGCACAGCAGCTTCTTAAGTCTACCCAGGCAGGTGAGTTGTTTTAAAGGAGGGAAAGAGGTTGTGTCTCGAGACACCGTGGCACAGCAGCTTCTTAAGTCTACCCAGGCAGGTGAATTGTTTTAAAGGAGGGAAAGAGGTTGTGTCTCGTGACACCGTGGCACAGCAGCTTCTTAAGTGTACCCACGCAGGTGAATTGTTTTAAAGGAGGGAAAGAGGTTGTGTGTCATGACAGCGGCACAGCAGCTTCTTAAGTCTACCCACGCAGGTGAATTGTTTTAAAGGAGGGAAGGAGGTTGTGTCTCGTGACACCGTGGCACAGCAGCTTCTTAAGTCTACCCACGCAGGTGAATTGTTTTAAAGGAGGGAAAGAGGTTGTGTGTCAAGAGGTTGTGTGTCATGACAGCGGCACAGCAGCTTCTTAAGTCTACCCACGCCGGTGAATTGTTGTAAAGGAGGGAAAGAGGTTGTGTCTCGTGACACCGTGGCACAGCAGCTTCTTAAGTCTACCCAGGCAGGTGAGTTGTTTTAAAGGAGGGAAAGAGGTTGTGTCTCATGACACCGTGGCACAGCAGCTTCTTAAGTCTACCCAGGCAGGTGAATTGTTTTAAAGAAAAAAGGAAGCCAGCTTTCCAAAACGACATTTCCAATCCAAACCAAAAAGCCGAAGTGGCTACCCATCCCCCACCGCCACGCCCTCCCTGTTGACCTCTGGCGCAAGGGGCCCCTCCCACACAGCCTCCTTCCACAGCCCCAGGGCATTCAAGTGTTTGCCGGCCCCCGGCCGTCCTGCTCCATCCGCGGTCCCCCCGCCCCCTCTTCCGCAGGACCCTCTAAGAAAGAGACCGGCCGGCAGGTGGCGCCCGACACCCAGCACGCTGTCCAGAGAGCCGGCCGCAGCGTAGGAGTTTCGGGGGCGACGCGTTCGTTGCCAGATGTGGCTCCTCTCTTAGGGCGCCGTTTCTCCGCTAAGTCACGACGGGGACAGGACAACGTCCCTGGGCGAGGTAAGACGGACGTACAACCGGGAGGGGAAGGGAAGGATGCTTCGCACCCTACCTGGGGGGCAGCGGAATGCACACCCATCCGAGGGGGACCGCAGGCCAACGTCAGGCGGCGCGAGCACCCGCCCCGAAGAAAGAACTCGCCATCATCCCCGTCCCTGTCACCACTCTTTGGGCGTGCCAGGAGAAACCCTTCGGGTGACCCCCGACGACGGCTGTCAGCAAAAGCAACCTTCAACAATGGCACGAATAAACGGGGCCTCAGTGTTGGAAACACACTCGTATCGTGGCGACGCAACGAAAATCAGAAGCACGCACTCGTCTCACACACACACACACACACACACACACACACACACACACATAACCGCTAGAAACAAACTCGACGAAAATCAGAAGCACGCACTCGTCTCACACACACACACACACACACACATAACCGCTAGAAACAAACTCGAGGAAAATCAGAAGCACGCACTCGTCTCACACACACACACACACACACACACATAACCGCTAGAAACAAACTCGACACTTCTGAAAAAGAAAAGGCAAACGTCAAAGAGCGGGTGGATCTGGTGGGTCGGCCTGCGGAGGCGAACAGGAACACAGAAGTCAAACCGATACAAGAACCCACTGGGAGGCCAAGTGGGGCGGGGCCGGCTCGGCGGGGCCTGCTGGTCTACCCACGTAGGTGAATTGTTTTTAAGGAGGGAAAGAGGTTGTGTGTCGTGACACCGTGGCACAGCAGCTTCTTAAGTCTACCCACGCAGGTGAATTGTTTTAAAGGAGGGAAAGTGGTTGTGTGTCGTGACACCGTGGCACAGCAGCTTCTTAAGTCTACCCACGCAGGTGAATTGTTTTAAAGGAGGGAAAGTGGTTGTGTGTCATGACACCGTGGCACAGCAGCTTCTTAAGTCTACCCACGCAGGTGAATTGTTTTTAAGGAGGGAAAGAGGTTGTGTGTCGTGACACCGTGGCACAGCAGCTTCTTAAGTCTACCCACGCAGGTGAATTGTTTTAAAGGAGGGAAAGTGGTTGTGTGTCATGACACCGTGGCACAGCAGCTTCTTAAGTCTACCCACGCAGGTGAATTGTTTTAAAGGAGGGAAAGAGGTTGTGTGCCATGACACCGTGGCACAGCAGCTTCTTAAGTGTACCCACGCAGGTGAATTGTTTTAAAGGAGGGAAGGAGGTTGTGTCTCGTGACACCGTGGCACAGCAGCTTCTTAAGTCTACCCACGCAGGTGAATTGTTTTAAAGGAGGGAAGGAGGTTGTGTCTCGTGACACCGTGGCACAGCAGCTTCTTAAGTCTACCCACGCAGGTGAATTGTTTTAAAGGAGGGAAAGAGGTTGTGTGTCATGACAGCGGCACAGCAGCTTCTTAAGTCTACCCACGCAGGTGAATTGTTGTAAAGGAGGGAAAGAGGTTGTGTCTCGTGACACCGTGGCACAGCAGCTTCTTAAGTCTACCCAGGCAGGTGAGTTGTTTTAAAGGAGGGAAAGAGGTTGTGTGCCATGACACCGTGGCACAGCAGCTTCTTAAGTCTACCCAGGCAGGTGAATTGTTTTAAAGGAGGGAAAGAGGTTGTGTGCCATGACACCGTGGCACAGCAGCTTCTTAAGTGTACCCACGCAGGTGAATTGTTTTAAAGGAGGGAAGGAGGTTGTGTCTCGTGACACCGTGGCACAGCAGCTTCTTAAGTCTACCCACGCAGGTGAATTGTTTTAAAGGAGGGAAGGAGGTTGTGTCTCGTGACACCGTGGCACAGCAGCTTCTTAAGTCTACCCACGCAGGTGAATTGTTTTAAAGGAGGGAAAGAGGTTGTGTGTCAAGAGGTTGTGTGTCATGACAGCGGCACAGCAGCTTCTTAAGTCTACCCACGCAGGTGAATTGTTTTAAAGAAAAAAGGAAGCCAGCTTTCCAAAACGACATTTCCAATCCAAACCAAAAAGCCGAAGTGGCTACCCATCCCCCACCGCCACGCCCTCCCTGTTGACCTCTGGCGCAAGGGGCCCCTCCCACACAGCCTCCTTCCACAGCCCCAGGGCATTCAAGTGTTTGCCGGCCCCCGGCCGTCCTGCTCCATCCGCGGTGCCCCCGCCCCCTCTTCCGCAGGACCCTCTAAGAAAGAGAGCGGCCGGCAGGTGGCGCCCGACACCCAGCACGCTGTCCAGAGAGCCGGCCGCAGCGTAGGAGTTTCGGGGGCGACGCGTTCGTTGCCAGATGTGGCTC
>NC_142483.1:62845000-62875000 GCF_049115385.1 Moschus berezovskii
ACCGGCGGCAGAGGCGGGGTGGCCGCGCGCCACCGCGAGGGCGACGGCTCAAAACGGCCGGGGCGGGGGGGAGCGAGCCGGCCGCCAGGGCGCACCGCGGGATCTCACCGCCAGAGGCCTCCCAGCACAGGGGCGGTCCCGCGGCACACCCGGGACGGAGGACTGGCGGCACCACCCCCTTCTCCCCTCACGGGGCTCGCGCCCACCACCGCCTACACACACCCACGGCCGCAGCCGGCCGGGGAGAACGCTCTCCCGCCGCGCACCGGCGGCCCCCCACGGCCCTCACGCGCGCAACCCTGCTTGCCTGTGCAACCAGGGCTCCCCGCCCCCCCTTCCGCAGGGACCCGAGGGCACTGCTCCGCCCGGGGACGCCACCGGCCGACGGACGCCGGGGGACGACACCCACGTGAGGCGAGGCCGGCTCGGTCCCGGGCAAGGAGAGGGAGCGCGGGCGGCGGCGCGCGCGGGACGAGGAGGGAAGACCGGCAGCGGCGGGGAGGGGCCGGCGAGCACGCACGGCAGAGGCCGCGGGGCAGGGGCGCGGGTGCCGCCCGGGGAACCGGAAAACACCGGGGACGCGGCCGGGCCACCGGGAAAACCAGCGCGGGATCCCACCGCCACCCACACACGGGGGCGGTCCCGCGACGCCCGGGACGCCGGCCAGCCCCCGCCACCCGCGGAGCGGGCCCCACGACCCGGCCCCGCCGCCAGGGCCGGCGCGCCGTCCCCCGCCCATCTTCCTCCGTCCATCCACCCATCCGTCCTCGACGGATCCGCCTCCCATCTAGTCTGACCCCGAGGCTCGACATCCCGGGGACACGCTCTCGAGCGAGGCGGCCCAGACCGTGACCGCACGCCGCCACCGGCTGCGGCTCGGAGGCGAGGGCGGGCGCGATAGACAGGCTCCTCCTCGCCACGGCTGCGGGGACTGGGGGAAGCCAGGGCCCGACCGACCGGGCGTCGCGCCTCCCCTTCCCCCTCCTTCCCCCTGGGCTCGCACCACGGGGGCCGGCCGCGCGCGCGCACGGCGCACGCGCAACGGCTCCCCCCACCGCTCACCGGACACGCCCAGCGGGGCCCGGCGGGACCCTCCCCCAACTCGGAGGGGGGAGGCGCGGGCCGCGGTAGGCAAGGAGCGGCAACACGGCCCCACCGCGGGGCCGGCGCACCCATCCCCCCCCTCCCGCGGAGGGCAGGAGGGGGAAGTCTTCTCCGCCCACGTGCTCTGGCAGTCGCCACGGTGGCCACTGCGCACTCGGGAGGGGCGGCGGCTGGGGGGTCCGGTACCCCAAGGCTCCCTCTCGGATCGCTAGAGAAGGCTTTCTCACCGAGGGCGCGCCGTCCCTCACCCGAGCGTCTCTCCTTCAGGCCCACGGAGGCGCTCCACGAGCCGCCCAAGCCCTCAGCAGGGCTGGAGGGGTCTGCGGTACAGCTAAGCCGACGACCCACACGGGAGGCGTGTGCACGGCCAGGGCCGGAGCGGAGCCCGCGCCCCGCCCCCCACAAGGCCCCTCATCCGTCAGCCTCCACGACGAGGGGGAACAGGGACGGACGCCCGCCCCCCTCTCTTACCGTCTCGACCCCCCCCAGAGAGAGCCAACTCACGGGACACACTCGCCACCGCGGCGGGGACCCGAGGAGGACACCGGGTTAAGGGAAACGACGCCACCGCTCAGCCTCAGGCACCTGAGGGACAACCTGGAGCGCTCCAGGGGCACCACCGAGGAGCAACCACGAGGCACGCTCACACACCCACGCGGGGCACGCGAGCGCGGCAGCGGCACAGCCCTCCCCACCGCAGGGGAGGCGAAGCGAGAGCATCTGCTGTGTCAAGAAGACCAACGGGCCCCCGCCGGCTGACACCCCGAGGCGGGGGGGCGGACAGGAGGCCGAAGGTCAGGGCCAGAGACCGCACCCAGCCCCTGCCTTCCTCACCCTCCCCGACGGGCAGGCAAGGGGGGAAAGACGGGCGAGGGGTGCCGCGGACAGACCGAGAAGAGCGGGCACGTCCACCCGGAACGCCCGTCCCTCGTCCGGCACGGCTTAGGCTCGGCCCGGGAGAGCACGACCACACCACATCGATCACAGTGTGAAACAAGGTGGAGCGGGCGGGGGGGGGGGGCAGGCGCGATGAGGACCGTCACTCAGAGGGGCCCGCTTTCAGCCTCACCGGCCGCCTCCCCTCCCCCACCTCGCCTCAGGCGAGAGCAGTCGCCAACGACCCCCAGGAGGGGAACGCCTGACACGCGGCACGGAACCTACGGGGCGGGGGTCGTCCCAGCCACCACAGGGTGCCCGCAGCGGGGAAGCGCACAGGGTAGAAGACCCAATGCCACCTCGCCCCGCCGCCCTCGGGTCGCCCGGAGACCGGAGGTGGCACCACCCCATTGGGTCAGCCAGGCACGCCACCTAGGAGCCGGCGCACAGGCCCAGGCGGGCGGCTCCAGCGGCAAGGGCCGAATCGGGCGCCAGCCGGCGGTCCGAAGGGCCCAGAGCCCCGCGTGCATCCAGAGACCCAAAGTCCTCAGTGGCACACCCCAAACAGAGAAGACCGTGTCAGCACTAACCTGGTGCTAAAAAAGTCTCATTAAAGGCGACAAAATGGCAGCAGGCGACAGCGGGGCCCACCTACGACCCGCAGGGAGGGGCCCCGGAACCTTGACCCGGCCACCTGTCCCCAGCACTATCCCATAAACACCAGACCCGGAGGTTTGTTGTCGTTTTTTTTTGTTGTTTTTTTTTTTTTTGGGGGGGGCGGGTCATCTGGTCGACTGTGGGGGGGGGGGACGCTTGGCGGCAAAAGTGGGGGCGCGGACGCCCAAGGAGAGAGAGCTGGCCGGGGACGACGCGCTCGCCGCTTCACTCCCCCCCACACGGGTAGGTCTACCGGCCCGTCCGTGTCTCCGAACGGGGATTTGGCTTCGACGGGCAAAAAAAGAAAAGAAGAAAGAACCGTCGGCGAGGCGCCCCCAACGAGACGAGCGGGCCCGGACCAGGGACCGCGCCCGGGTCCCAGACCGTCCTCGACGCGGCACCCAGGACGGCTCGAGCCGGTCCCCACCTCCTGACCGGGATTCAGGGAGTTGGGGCCGGGTGAGAAAAAGTCGCGTCCGACGCCCGAGACCCACGAGGGCACGCCGAAGGGTCGAGCGCGCCCTCCCCGGCCACCCGCGGAAGCAGGGTCCGGTCCATCCACGTCTGCGGACCGCTCGGGACTTTGACAAAGGAAAAGCATGTGTGCCGGGAGACGCCTCGGGCGACCGGGCCCCACGGCGGTGGGGTGGGGGTGGGGGTGGAGGGGGTGGACCGCACACGCGCCCGCGCCGGCCGGCCGGCCGGCCTCTCCGGGTCACCCCTCACGACTCCGGCGGGCGGGTCCCCACCTCCGGAGCGGGGCCGAGGGCGAAGCGAACGCTCCTGAAGGCGAAGCGAACGCTCCTGAGGGCGGCCCAGGAGGAGGCCGGACCGCCGAGTCCTAGTGCAGGCGCCCCGGGCAGGGAAGACCCCTCTCCCTCCCTGCCCACCGCGGCGGCCCGGCCCAGGCAGGGTCCGGCCGGCCCGTCTCCGCGGCCGGAGGGGCACGGGGAGATAGATGCTGGTCGACCCAGTCAGGCCGCCCCAGAGCCCGGATCCGCAGCGCCGCGACAGGTCACCCTCCTCAGAAACCTAGAGAACCAATCTCCGGCGACATCAGGACGTCCCTAGGCCTCGGCGCCACGGGGACTGTCGCCGCCAGCGTAGCCGGCCTCTGACAGCTCTGCCTCGGGCCCGGTGGCTGAGTCACAATCCTCCTGAAGGCCGCGCCGAAGCTCCGGAGGGGAGGGACAATATAAAAGCGGTCGCCAGGTGGCTCCCGACAACCGGCTCGCACGTCCCGAGGACGGGTCGCTGTCGCCGGCCGCCGAGGACGCCACAGCGCCGGCCGCCCAAACGCCCGAGCTCGGCCCCAAAATCTCAGCCGCCGAGCAACGCGATGCGACGCGACCCCGGCCGCAGAAGAAGGGAGAGGAGCTGGGAAATATCTCCTCAGGAGGCTGCCCCGAAGGAGACGCGCTCCCCCAAGCGATTCCAGGGTGGTGGGGGGACATTCCACGGAGACGCCGGCGGCGGGGTCGGCGGAGAGAGGGGCACCAGTGACATCCCGGGCTCCCCCGGCCCCCCTCCCCCGAAAGAGGGAGGGAGGGAGGGAGGGAGGGAGGGAGGGAGGGAGGGAGGGACCGAACCGACCGGCAAAGCGAAACCAGGCAAGCGCTGCTCAGAGAACAAAGCAAGACGTTCGAGAGCAGACACAGACACAGACACGCAAGCCCAGGAGCAAGAAAGGAAAGGGAGGAGACACTCACTCGGACCCCCAACAAGAGAAAAACAAAACTCAACCTGGGTCGAGACCGTGACAAAGTCCAAAGACGACAAACACAAGCTTGCGCGGGTGGGTGGGGAAAGTGCACTTGAGGTCAGGAGAACATGGATTTCAAAATAGCTGGCCACAAACACCGGAAAGGCGGGTCTAGGGTGCCAGGGCTGCGGGGGCCGGGAGTGGGGGGGGTGCGGGGGTGGGGGGGAGGGGCGTGGTGGTGAGGAGGACCGAGTCCATAGGGATCCACTAAATAAACCCCGGGTTCCATGACAACAGCCAATTAAATGAATAAATAACTTTCGGAAGTCGAACAGAAACGAAATGAAACAAAACCATCAGGCAGGCAGGAAAGTCAAGTCGTAGAACTGCTCTGGCAGCTTAAAAGTCAGAGAGAGCGCGAGAGCGAGAGCGAGAGCGAGAGACAGACAGAGAGAGAGAGAGAGAGAGAGAGAGAGAGAGCATGCATACACATGTGCATACACGCGTGTACATATGTATACGCACGCATATTCGCGTCTATATATGCGTGCACACATGCGTATAAACAAATACGTACGAAGGGCATGCTCACGTACACGCATGCGTCTGTGTGTGCACGTGTGTGCCTAGGCGTTTATAGTGGGCGTGCATGCTTGCGTGTATATCCGTATACACAGGCATATATACACATACGTATACGGATAGACACAGGCATGAATACACACGCTCGTATGTGGGTGGACTCAGAGATATCAGCTCTCATCACCTGGCCCCTCACACATAGAGAGAAACCACATCGCCAGGGAAAAGAGTCCTGGGATCCTTCGGAACCCTCCACCAAAGATTCCCCATTCGACCCAACCCAGCAACTCCACGGAGTGCCCACGGAGGGGACAAAGAAGATAGGGACGTGTGTACGTGTGGGATCGACACCTATACCTAGGTAGACATCCGTACACACGTGATGATCGAACTCTCTGTCTGCGTGCCTACGCCTGTATCTATTCATGTGCGCGCACAGTGCGCACGCGCAGGCAGACACCCCCCCACCCCCACCCCCACCCCAGCCCCACACAGGAATGGGACTCAACCACCAGAGGGGAATGAAATCTCACAGTCTGCAGGAACTTGGAGAGACCTTCAGAGGCTATGATGCTAAATGAAATACCTCAGATCGGTCGTTTCCATGCAGAATCTCCCAAACGATACACCGTGGACAGAACAGGACAAAACAGAAGCAGGCTCGCAGAGACCACAAAGGAACAACACGGGTGGTGGCCAGAGGAGGGAGGTGGGTGGGGGCGGGGGGGACGGTGGCAGGAGTGGGGTGGGGGAGAGAATGAGTGAGTGCCACTGGTGAGGGAGACAGACGAAGCGGCGCAACCTTCCACTTAGCAGACGAATGAGTCACGGGCACGTCATGACACCAAAGGTCATTTGCCGGGACACCCAGCGGTGACGGGCCGTCACGAACTAGAGGTATCCTGGGGATCGCCGTGTCATGCACCACACTAAACCATCGCCTGGACAGCTGAACATTCATGGGGGAACAAAAAATAAACATGAAGAAAAAAAAAAAAAAAAGGGAAAGAAAGAAGGCAGGCATGCAGGTCAAAGAAAACGTTGTCAGTCAGTTAGACGTCAATTTGAGACGAGTGGGACTTGGCTTGGGGGCGGGGGGGGCGGAGAGGGGGGAGAGAAACTAGGGTGAGAACAACGAGGAGAAAGAAAAGGACCGATTGCCTTGAGGGGGAGGGGGAGATAAAAGATCCAAAGAGTGGACAGGACGGCCCGGTGAGTGCCATAGGGAAAGGAAATGAAGCCAAGGAACACACTCCCAACGGCGGTTTTGTTCAGCCCAAGATCAAGATGTGGAGGGCACGGTGTCCTCCAGCACACAGCGACACACAGGCCTCACTTGGCGGGGGAGATCAGGATAACCCTGAAACCTGAAGCTGGCCAAAGAAGCCGTCACGTTCATGTTCATCCACGACTGAAAAGTGCCATGGTCCCGCGACATTCAAAAATCCTATCAAACCGTGGACAGACTCTCTCACTCACTCGCCGTGAAAAATGTAGAGAACAGAAAAGGAACGAAACGATGGTGGATGGACGGACGGACGGACGGATGGATTTCCATGATAGTCTGATTACGGAAAACCTTGACAGAAAAGCATCCGATTCCCTTTTGTAGAGAATCTGTCTTGCCTTCTCTGCCTGGTGTCTTTCCTACGTCTGGATGGTTCCCACCCCCACGCCCACTCCCACTCCCACTCCCACTCCCACTCCCAGCTTTAAGATCAGCCTCCAAAACGAAGCCCTTTGTGCTCTCAAGGTCCCGCCCGCCGGAACTCTTTCTTCGGAGCGCCCTTCCGAAGGGGAACATTTTCCCCCACGTCAGCGCCCTGAGACAGCGTCGGCCTTTCCCCACCCCCACCACCCACCACACACCCCCCCACACACCCCACCCCCACCCCCACCCCCACCCCACCCCACACCCCCCCCAACCCCCCCCCCCCGCCTCCCTCTCTCCCTCCTGCTCCTCTTCCTCCTCCTCTGAACTCTGGAGCGCTCCTCGCACTGGCCTCTCACCACCCCACAAGGTGGCGGTGTCGGCCCAGGTGTGCTCAGGTGTCTCCTCACCGCATCCGAGTGGACTTCCGCTGTTTCTCAGCTGCGTCGTTCTAGGACCCTTTTTTCCTGGGCTTTTCCACGGGTGGGGGAGACCGGGATGGGCCGGGGCCAGGCGGGGTTGGGGAGCAGCGTGCACGTGGGGGGATGGGTGGGGGCAGAGAGGAGGTGGAGGAGGAGGAACACAACTCCCCAGAGCCAGTGTGTGCCTGTGGCCTGTAAAACAGATCAGGCACCAGGCTGGCTCCGAAGAGGGGATCGATCGGTCACGAGACCGGGCACGTTCGTTCTCTTTGCAGAGGCCCTGAAGATCAAACAGGCCGTGGCAAGGTCTGGGCTTCCCGCAGTTAGAACTGTTCACCCATTGTGGACAAAGGCGTCTGAAACACCGGGGGGTTAGGCTCTCGGTGCGATGTCCACAGGCCGTCGCCATCGACATGTGCACACACTGGAGCCGCCGTGCAGAGGGAGATCTCATCCGGCTCCGTGTGTTCTTCCAGTGAGTCGTAGGCCGGGATCTCAGGAAGAACAGAAATCCAGAGAGTTGAGTGAATCTGACCGTCACGCTTTCAGAATCCAAGTGAACCAGAAAGGAGGTGCACTCACGTGTGGGTTCGTCTGTCCATAGGATGAAGCCCCTCTTTGAGCAGATGAGGGTTCCGGGGGCAAAATGGAGCAGAGAGGACAGAGACTTCCCTTCGGTCCCTTGCTCCTCCCGCGCGCTCCCAACGGTCCTAGGAACATCCTGCCCCAGAGGAGCGTGCTGGCCACCGCCCACCCACGCGGACGGAGACGGCAGTGCCAGTCCGTGTCAGTCCTCCTCGCCCAGAGTCCCCCGTCTGCCCTCGCCTTCACGCCTGGCACGGTCCGTTCTGTAGGTTTGTCTCGAACCTGCCCGGAGCCCAGGGGCATCTTTCCGGATCAGGGATCGATCGAAAACACCCTGTCCCTTGCCTCATCGGCAGGTCGATTCTTAACCACTGGACCACCAGGCAGGGAAGCCCCTTCACGGCCTTCTAAAATCATCTACCCTGCAACATTCAATATCGTCCTCCAAATCATGGGACCGTCACGACTGAAATGAAGTGAAATATGTGAGTTAAAGAAAGTCTTCAGTGCTTCTTGCTTTAGAACCACAAAGGCCTCTCTCTCTCTCTCTCTCTCTCTCTCTCTCACACACACACACACACACACACACACACACACGAACAGAGGTGGGCTGATAGTCCAAAAGAAACCAAAGTCCAAACTTTGTGTGTATCCACCCCTGACCTACGTGGTGAGCAGTCGCCAAAGACAACGAATTCCTACAGCCAGACGTTTGCAACCACGAGCCCTGTCCCTCCATCTCCTGGCCTTTCAGAATGCCACGTGGAACCCCTTTCGAGAAGTGTGGGGCTTGGAGGAATGCACCCCTGAATTCTCCTCACTCGGCCCTGCAAGAAAACGTTCTGTGCCTGCCCCGCACGCCGGACCTTTCGGTGGATCGGACCTCCCGGGGTGCCCCCGCACCCGGCACCCTGAGACATCCCGAGAGATCCTATGGAGAAACATCTCCGGCCACTCGCGTGGCATCTGCGTCGCTGGCAAGTGACCCTTCAAACGCTCCTTCACCATCTGGGTCACCTCATAGGATGGGTGAGTGCCTCTGGCTCAGCACTCCCTCGACGTGGCTGTGGGGTTCGGGTTTGGTTCCGTTCTGGGTTAGCTTTCTGACCCACCCACGTGATCTCTCCGGACAGGGCACCCGATCGAAGCTAAACTAAATCGAGTCTTATGAATCCCATGCTTGCATCCAGTGGGGATATCGACGATCTCGACGTGGATCCACATCACTGGCCCTTCGGTGTTCGTGAACGTGGATGACAGCCCAGGCAGTGTGGAAAGATACAGGAAGGATGCCTCCATTCTTGGGGGAGGGAAGGGACGGAGCGTCCCTTCCCTAAACGCTCTCCCCCCCCCCCACACACGGGCACGGTGGGTGCTTGCTCCTTATCCCACCTGCCAGGGATGTCATGGCGTGCACGCTTGACAAGACCGGGATTTGGCATGGAGCGGCAAGCGGGAAGAGCAGTCCTCGGAGCGTGGATTTAGATCGAGGACTATGCGCCCTTAGAACTCGGTGCACCGAGAGACCCTAAAAAGGTCAAGAGGGGATTCCGGGACCGGGGCAGGATCGTGAAGGCGTGTCCACGTCTGAACCGTGCCCCGCGTCTGAACCGTGACGCTGGTTCACCTCTGTGAACGCGCTTGTGTTCTAGTCTCCCATCTTGACAGACACAGATCTCTATACCTGTCTAGGTCCCGTGATGGTTCCTGGATCACTGTCAGCGAAACGTCCCCACGGATTTCACGGTGACACAGATTCGGGCAGGCCATGCTCATGTCAGCCGTGCAGTCAGGTGTAGAACCTAATATAGAACTTCATGCTCCTGCAATGCATTTTTGCTTCTGTACTTTGCTTGCCGCTTGCTGCTTGTAGAACCAAAGTTAAGGTCGTTTTAAATAAAGATCCCTAGAGTTGTTTGCTGAGTAAGGATGAGAGAGGATTCCTAGGAAGACAGCAACCTAAAGAACAAGTGAATCTTAAACACCAGAATGTGGGCAGTTGTGACACAGAGATCAGGCAAATAGGTCAAAGGGCCAGGGTGGGCTGATCTCGGTAAACCACCAGGAGGTGACATATACAGCTGTGTGTAGAGTGTGGAAAATTTCTGTGTGTAAAAAGATTACTATGTGTGGATGTTTTTAAACTAATATGGTTTGAAAATGCTATCTAAACCCTCGGCTCCGAGTGCTCGGGGTCCTTGTTGAAACCCGCTGCGTCGGGCAGACACTTGGACCCCAGCTAGCTGGAAATAAACGTCGTCGCTGTGTGTCTTGCATTATCGTGAGTGTCCTCTGTCCCTTGGAGGGAAGGGCGACTCCGGACCCTCACATTTGGGGGCTCTTCCGGGATCTCAAGACCCCTCCTCAAAGAGACAGACAACCTCCGATACCGAGGTTTACACAAAAGCCGCGGCAGGAGGTTTGGCCACCTCCTAGAGGGGAGGACTGAAACAGGTCCTCGACCGGAGGGACTGAAACAGGCCTCTGCCCGGTCCCAATTGAGAATTCTCGTGGAAGGGAAGGAGCGGGTTACGACCCCGGAGGCTCCATTACTGGAAGTTGTGGGAGACGTCCCCAACGAAGGGGTGCCTGAACGACGTCCACAGTGGACGCCGTTTGGAACCCTAGGTAAGGGTTCTGAGTGCTGTGTGAATGAGAGGGCGCCTGTGAACGTGGTGTGGCGGACCGGCTGGTGGGTGTTGAAAAGCTCGGTTCGAATTTGTGTGTTCGCTGGCATTGTACCCCTTGTCTTTTTCTGGCTTCTTTTTGTAACAATAATGGGACAGGCTCAGGTAACGCCTAAGACCCGGCTCCTGAACCACTTCCCTGAAATCCGCGCCATGGCTTGCAATTGTGGCGGCGTGGAAGTTGAAAAAAAAAAAAAAAAAAGGTAAAGCGCTTACAAATCAAATAATTCTAAATTAAATAATAAATTCCAGGTTCATGTAAACTGGAAAATATTCAGTATTAAATACCTGATATTAATGTTTGTTGATCTAATATAGACATGTCTAAGAGTTATCAACATTAAGCATATTCTCATTGTACCTAGGTTTAAGTTAAATGTTGTTATATTGTTATATCTGTCACAAGTTTGTCGACAAAGAAATTACCTTGAGTGGGGAAAAAAAAAAAAAAGAAAGAAAGAAAAAACCTTCTAAAAAATGTAAACGAGACATGAGCATTTAGATAAGCTCCATTAAAAATAATTATTCTTTAGGAATATCTGTCTAAAATAGTCTCTCCAGATTGGCATAACTTGAATTTCTAAGGGTTGTGCTAAGTGTTGGAAGTCTACTAAATAATTAGGTCATTTCCAAATAAAATAAGATTTTGAAACATTCACTACTGAATACTAGCTTACAGAAAAACTAAAGATTTTAGACTACTAATAAATAATGTTTGATGCCATCCTGAGATGTTCGCTGAAATGTTTTTAAATTATCACTGGTATTTATGTTCACCAATCTATAGAATGCTAATATAAAGGTCAATTCTTGGTTGCTTTAAAAAAAATAATAATAAGATGTGTGTTCAATAAAAAGGTCTGAAAAATGAAGTTACAGTTTATAGAAGAAGAAAAAAAAAAAAAAAAGGTGGTGAAAAGTGGACCCCAAGGAAAGAGTTTTGTGTATAAGCAAACGTTTTCTTGAGGTGTTAAACTGCATTTGACAATAGATTTAAGTTTATTTGCCTCTTAAATGATCTGTTCTATATTTGCCTCTGAAATCCTATATTGTTACTATGGCTGGAGTAAATAGGTATTGTTTCACAGTGACCTATAGTCCCATCTGACTAAGAGCTCTAAACCTCTCCGATATTTGTTGACAAAACTTCCTAAATCATTCTGATGAAGCACTTTTGGCTTCTAGCAGACTTTGGGATGCTTCAGAGGGCCCCTGAAACATCCCAAAGGGAGATATTGCACTAATTGGGCCCAACTTCCAAGTTAAATTACATGGGAAGTATTGTCAAGTGAATAATAAGTCTCGGGTATATGGTATGGTAAATGTTACTAATACAGGTATCCTGAAAACAATTTATATATAAATTCTGATATATTCAGGTAAAACGTTGCCATAATTCTGATTACTGTCTTAAAGGGTGGTCACAGCACTAACCAAGTTTCTTGTGAAAACGCTTCCTCTTCCAGAAGATTTATAAAAAGGACTTTTAGATAAACACACGTTTCTGAACTGGGTAAGAAATTAAAAGATTCTAGTGGGAAACCTGATGACTGTACAAAGGTTCACAAAAGGACCGAATGAACTGGCAAATATGCTTATAACTTTTATGGTTTCTGAAAAATTACTGGTTTGAATCTGTTGTTTTCCAGATCTTAGGAAACCTTCCCCTCAAACTAATTATGAGTGAAGAGTAAATTGGTAAAATGATATTTAATAAACAAATTGAAGCATTTAACATTTTTATCTGACCCCTTCAGAGGCTGGAGACTCTCAGGCTTCCAGTAACTTTATCAGATAAATTAAAAAGGTTATCTCACTAACAGGTACAGAAATCTCAGTTTTGGAGATCTTAAAAAAGGGAGGAATTCACTTAGATCTGTTAGGCGAAATCTGTGATAAGCCTTTGGGATGACATTCCTAGTCACGAAAGGTTTTATTTAAAGTTAAGTTTGGTTTCAGCAAAGCAAAAAAAAAAAAAAAAGAAGAAGAAGAAGAAGTCTATGGTTATATAAATAATCAGGTCAAGTTTATTGAGAACAGATCTATTCTGTAGACAAGTCTTAATTTGATTATATTTGATAAAAATGAGAGTAATTTTGGGGCGGGGAGGGGGGGGGAGATGTTTCAATGAATGTTGAGAATCCCAGTCTGTATCTACTAAGACTCATTTTCTGACTGGATCTTTGCTGTTATGTGGTATTAATATGGGGTTTAGTTGAGTTCTTGAAGAGCACCCTAGGTTTGTTTCTGAAGCTTGTCTCAGTGATCTATCTCTGGATGAAGATCAGATGCCTCATGACCTGCAACCAGGACTGAAAAAGACATAATTTAAGGCACCGTCTCCAACCTGGATGGCAAGACTTTTTTACACTACACCAGGAGGAGAAGACGACGACATCAGAGGTAGACAGCTTGCCCAAGATGCTGGACCTGATTCGTATGATCATTTATAACGTTTTCTTGACTTCTTAGACCTCTGCCTATAAATCAAATGCTTTTCTACCATAGGCCTGATCCTATGCTAGTTTTAGAAATTAATGCAATTGTCGGGTTTGTAGACATGTAAAAGCTCATTCTGCTTATACAAAAACTGTTAGACTTGTGCCATCCTACTGTCCTTAAACCATGGCAACAGTCTGCTTTTAAACTGGAAAATTAAAAACAATAGATGGAAATCAGAGTCAGGGCTATGAGACATCCAAGATGGCTGCTTGGCTTTTCCCAGCTCCCTGACAAACCTCATTTTTATTGGGTTAAGGCCTTCCTGGCTACAGGGTTAATGCCTCCATAACGGAAAATCGCGGAATATTAAGTTTTGTAAAATTGTTAAATTAAGGTTCTAGGTTTGTTAATTAAGGTCTAGACTACAGTTCCTTGTTACGTGATACCGCTAAAAGATTTAATTAAGTTTTTAAAAAAAGAAGAAGAAGAAGACACTCTAGGTTACTTTCTAAGGCTTATCTCAGGAACCAATCTTCAGATAAAGGTCAGATGCTCCATAATGTACAACCAGGAGATTCACACCAGGCTATAGTCATTTAACAAATGAAGTCAGGTGACTTGGGGTATAGCAGGCTTTATCTAATAAAAGTTCTTGGCTTATAATTCTTATCTTACTAATAACTGCTAGCTATGGCTATATTATTTTCTGTGTCACTTGTTTCACTGAGCCTGTGATATAATGCTGATATGCAGTTCCATACGAGATCAATAATTGTAATAATGTGACTCTGGGTATGAGAAAAAGCAACAAGAGGGAATATGTTCCTGGACCAGAAAGCTAGTAAGACAGTGGCCCAGAGACTTTTGCTACTTGCAAGGCCTGGTCCAGTTTTGGCACACTGAGTGGCCCATCGCTTCCCTAGACCTGGGAATGAGCCTTCCCAGGACCGCGGGACACAATGGCGATGAAATAGTGTCACATGGTCAGATATGTGGCTATGAAGAGACCCTGCTGACTGGAAGTTGGTACTTGCCAGCTGCCTCTACAAAGATTACATCATGACCATTGCAAGCTGCTGACCTTCAACACCCCCTGAAAGAAATTCAGGGTGAAACTCAGGAATGAGGCACTCTGTGCTCTTAAAAAAAAAGAAAAAAAAAAAAAAAAAAAAAAACACTGGCAGAACAGGCCTTCGGATAGTCAGATCTTTTCAGAAATGGTTTTACGAATTCCAATTCTTGCATCTTCTCATACCTAGAAAAACACTGACGTCATTAACGGTGACATCTGCTTTGGCTATTAAATTTTTTTTTTTTTTTTACAATTAAAAGCCAAAATAGAGTAGCTATGGTTCAGACATCCTGGGAAATAACTATTTCGCAGATATCCTGAAAAATGATATTATGGGTGAAATTTCAGATTAGACGCTGTACTGCTAAACACTTGAGTTTTCTGAGTCGTGTCAGGCTTAGATGCAACCATTACTCAAAACAATGTCTGCTGGAAGCTAGTAACTGCAACCTTATTTTTTTTTTATATAAAACTAGGCAACTGGCTAGCTGGCTACAAGTCTCCCTGAAGCGCCAGGTCCAGACTGGGTTTCAGCCCTATTCTTCTAAAAAAGAAAGAAAACAGTCTCAGAAGTGGTTTGCATCTTGGTTTAACTCTTCCCCTTGGTATGCTACTCTGATATCTACCCTGATGGGACCTTTAATCATCCTGCTTCTGCTCCTCACTTTTGGACCTTGCGTATTAAATCGATTGGTAGCTTTTGTAAAAAAAAACAACAACAACAACAACAACAAAAACAAAAAAACACCGCTTTGATACCATCCAATTAATGGTCTTAAGGTCCCAATACTCGGCACTTAAAACAGGGGACTCACCTTCCCATATGGTAGACCAGATAGAACTAAATATAGACCCATGATTGGGTCTTCTCAGGGACTTGAGAAGGGGGTAATGTAGAACCTGATATAGAACTTCATGCTCCTGCAATGCATTTTTTGCTTCTGTACTTTGCTTGCCGCTTGCTGCTTGTAGAACCAAAGTTAAGGTCGTTTTAAATAAAGATCCCTAGAATTGTTTGCTGAGTAAGGATGAGAGAGGATTCCTAGGAAGACAGCAACCTAAAGAACAAGTGAATCTTAAACACCAGAATGTGGGCAGTTGTGACACAGAGATCAGGCAAATAGGTCAAAGGGCCAGGGTGGGCTGATCTCGGTAAACCACCAGGAGGTGAGATATACAGCTGTGTGTAGAGTATGGAAAATTTCTGTGTGTAAAAAGATTACTATGTGTGGATGTTTTTAAACTAATATGGTTTGAAAATGCTATCTAAACCCTCGGCTCCGAGTGCTCGGGGTCCTTGTTGAAACCCGCTGCGTCGGGCAGACACTTGGACCCCAGCTAGCTGGAAATAAACGTCGCTGTGTGTCTTGCATTATCGTGAGTGTCCTCTGTTCCTTGGAGGGAAGGGCGACTCCGGACCCTAACACAGGTAGACTACATCCGTATCTGTATGTGTATCTATCTATGAGGATACTGACTTCGTACAATATGTTTATTGATGTCATTCGTGAAAAAGAATTCCTAACAATGCTGCATTCCTAACTCATGCATCAAGTGGGGATACCAACGACCACTACGTGGATCCATAAAAATGGCCATTTTGTGTTCAGGAGGATCATTTTGTGTTTTCTGTCCATTTGCTATTTGCTGTCCATTATTTCCCATGCCTTTCAGGCATGGCTGATGGAGACGGACACCAAGCATCAGGGCAGCAATCTGGTGTCTCGGCCTAGAGCGGTTTCACAAGTGACGTCTCAGCACCGGGGCTGAGACAGCCATCCCTCTCCCCGGGCGGGCCCCCCTCGGTGGCCGGGGTTGGGGGTGGGGGCGGCGTGGGTGTGTGTGTGGTGGGGGGGGCGGTGTGTGTGTGTGTGTGTGTGTGTGTGTGTGTGTGTGTGTGTGTGTGTGGAGCTGGGGCTAGGGGTTGGGGGCGCGCGAGGCGAGGGGACCCTCCCGGTCCCCCTGAGAAGTGAAAGCAGGTTCTGTCCCGCTGAGAACTTCCTGACTTCAGGCGTGTGAGACGAGCAGGTTTCTCTCCAACCCACGGCCATGCATCGTTTTCGCCCCATTCCCCAAAACAGACAAAAACGTATTTGTTTATCTTGGGGCTTGTTTTCTGGCCGAGGCCAAAGACCTCTTCAAGCGTGTCCAAAGGATCTGACAGGATGGGAGGGTGCAGGTCAATCCATGTGTCAAGAGATCCAGAGAATCTGTCAACAGTTGTGACTCGGGCCTTTTCCAGAAACAGGCCAATTTGGATGATTCCCTGGACAGGAGTCACCCCAGAAGTTTTCTTGAAGGGATCGAGTTGCAGGAGTCGGGGGCGTGGCCCCGCCACCGCCAGAGGGCCTCCTCAGCCCGGCAGGCCGGCCTGCAGGCAGGCAGGCAGGCAGGCAGGCAGGCAGGCAGGCAGGGGCTATTGTCTGTGGGCCCCTCCCCTCTGCAGGGCCTCTTCGGATAGCTTCATTCAAATGCAGAAAGCTTTCCAGTCAAGTCAGAGCCTTCGACTTTGCCTCGAGCTTCTCTGAATTGAATGGTGATCCGCCCCACCCACCCCCCATCCCCCATCCCCCCCACATCTCCATTTCTCCACCTTGAGGCTGCCCCCTTCGGCACCGCGCGGAGGAAGGGGGCTGGGGGGTGGGGAGGGAGGCTGAGGGACAAAGTCGCCTTGTGTCAGGCCAACGGAGTCGCCTCCTTTTTGGAACCCGGGAAACCCCGCTCATGCCTTTGAGGATCACGGGCGTGCGTCGAAGCGGCCATCATCACTTGACATCTTTCCCCTCCGTGGGAGGAGGTTTTCATTTCTGCCTGCCTTCAGAGAGACAGAAAAGGAAGGAGGGGCAGAGCGTTCCTCTGGCGCTGGCCGGTTCTTAAAGTCACTTGAATCCAAAACACTCCATAGGGCACGGAGGTTCACGTGGGGTGGGGTCGGGACGGCGGCCTACTCCGGACCCCAGCAGTTAGTTCCCTCCTCTGACACTTGCCTGGAACCCATGAAACGCTGAGCTGGTGACTGTGTACGTGAGAGACGGCGCGTGTGCGTGTGCGTGTGCATGTGTGTGTGTGTGTGTGTGTGTGCATGGACGTGAAAGAAAAACAAGAAAAAGGAAAGTAAGGGGGGGACCCACCCAGAAGGAAAGAAGGAAGGGACGAGGGAAGGAGGGAGGGAGGGAGGGAGGGAGGGACCAAATAGTTAGTACGGGCCTCCATGGGCCTCCATGTCGTGGAAAGAGTTTCTGAGCACAGATCCTCCGTTCAGTGAAACAGTTATCTGTCCTATCTCCTCTCAGGAGGCTGTGATGTCGAGGGACGGGTTCGGGAAAGCAGGCCTGGGGTGCAAGCAATCAGGTATTTACTTTTTCCTCAGAGGCACTTGGAGGGGAACCAAGGAAACACACAGGTTCACCATCCCTGGAGCGGATTCGAAACCAGTCGGTGGAGGGGGAGTCAGTCCAGGCGATTTCTAGACGTCAGGGTCGGGTCCTGGAGCGGGTTGCCATGTCCTTCTCCGGCAGGCCGTCCCGGCCCGGGGATGGAACCCGGGTCTCCTGCATCGCAGGCAGACTCTTGACAGTGTGAGCCACCAGGGAAGCTCTGTCAGAAATGGTCCCCAAGTTCTCTAGCTTCCATCCGCAGGGCAAGAGAACGTGAGACACGTTCTCCCCCCAGAGAGGGCTGTCCCCAGGGATCGGAGGCAAGTCGGAAAACTTCAGGATCCAGTCCCCCTTTCGGGTGAGGGACCACACGCAAAGGAACAGACACACGTAGTAGCACAGGACTCTCCGATCCCAGAAGCGTGTATCCCCGTTTCCCAGAAACATCCTCTGGGCCCCCAAGGAACGTGTGGAAATCACTATCGCCGCGAGGAGATAAGCCATCCTCCCTGACCCGGAGAAGGCAACGGCAACCCCACTCCAGTGTTCGTGCCCGCAGAATCCCATGGACAGAGGAGCCTGGTGGGCTAGAGTCCACGAGGCCTCAAGAGTCAAGACACAACTTAGCGGCTAAACCCCCATCCAGATGGGTTCGCTGAGAACTAGAGCCACCTGGAAGTTAAGTGGGAGGTCGGACTGGACGGGGGTGCAGAGTTCTGTCTCGGGGAGAAAGGAGCCTTGGACTAACTGGGGCAGGGAGCTGCCAGAGACACCGCTCAGGAAGTTGTTCCCAACAGGAGAAGGATCAAGTTCAGATGTAGGCTTAGAAAAAGAGGGAATGCAGAACCTCATGTAGAACTTAATGCTCCTGCGAGGCACGTTTGCTTCTGTACTTTGCTTGCCGCTGCTTGCTGCTTGTAGAACCAAAGTGACTCCATTTGAGATAAGCTTGTTTCAAGTAAAGATTCCTAGAACTGTTTTTGAGTAAGGCTGTGTAAAGATCCCCAGAATTGTCTGTTGAGTAAGGATGAGTGAGGATGCCTAGGAAGACAGCAACCTGAAAAACAAGTGACTCTTAAACACCAGAATGTGGGCGGTTGTGACACAGAGATCAGGCAAATAGGTCAAAGGGCCAGGGTGGGCTTATCTCATTAAACCACCAGGAGGTGACGCAAGCCAGAGATACACAGCTGTGTGTAGAGTGTGGAAAATTACCGTATGTTAAAGATTACTTTTCATTTCATGGCTGCAATCAGCATCTGCAGTGATTCTGGAGCCCCCCAAAATAAAGTCTGACACTGTTTCTACTGTGTTTCCATCTATTTCCCATGAAGTGATGGGACCAGATGCCACGATCTTTGTTTTCTGAATGTTGAGCTTCAAGCCAAGCGCTTCACTCTCCTCTTTCAGTTTCATCAAGAGGCTTTTGAGTTCCTCTTCGCTTTCTGCCATAAGGGTAGTGTCATCTGCGTATCTGAGGTGATTGATATTTCTCCCAGCAATCTCTCGATTCCAGCTTGTGCTTCTTCCAGCCCAGCGTTCCTCACGACGGACTCTGCATATAAGTTAAATAGGCAAGGTGACAATATACAGCCTCGACGTACTCCTTTTCCTATCCGGAACCAGTCTGTCGTTCCATGTCCAGTTCTGACTGTTGCTTCCTGACCCGCATCCAGGTTTCTCAAGAGGCAGGTCAGGTGGTCTGGTATTCCCATCTCTTTCCGAATTTCCCACAGTTTATGGTGATCCACACAGTCAAAAGCTTCGGCATAGTCAATGAAGCAGAAATAGATGGTTTTCTGGAACTCTCTCGCTTTCTCCACGATCCAGCGGATGTTGGCAATGTGATCTCTGGTGCCTCTGCCTTTTCTAAAACCTGCGTGAACATCTGGGAGTTCACGCTTCACATATTGCTGAAGCCCGGCTTGGAGAATTTTGAGCACATCTTGACTAGCGTGTGAGACGAGTGCAACTGTGCGGTCGTCTGAGCATTCTTTGGCATCGCCTCTCTTTGGGATTGGAATGAAGACTGACCTTTTCCAGTCTTGTGGCCACTGCTGAGTTTTCCAAATCTGCTGGCATATGGAGTGCAGCACTTTCACAGCATCATCTTTCAAGATTTGAAATAGCTCCACTGGAATTCCATCCCCTCCACTAGCTTTGTTCGTAGTGATGCTCTCTAAGGCCCACTTGACTTCACATTCCAAGACGTCCGGCTCTAGGTCAGTGATCACGTTATCGTGACTATCTTGGTCGTGAAGATCACTGCTGTACAGTTCTTCTGTGTATTCTCGATACCTCTTCTTGATATCTTCTGCTTCTGTTAGGTCCCATACCATTTCTGTCCTTTATCGAGCCCATCTTTGCATGAAACGTTCCCTTGGAATCTCTAATTTTCTTGAAGAGAACTCTTGTCTTTCCCGTTCTGTCGTTTCCCTCTATTGCTTTGTATTGATCCCTGAGGAAGGCTTTCTTATCTCTCCTTGCTATTCTTTGGAACTCTGCATTCAGATGCTTATATCTTTCCTTTTCGCTTCTCTTCTTGTCACAGCTATCTGTAAGGGCTCCTCAGACAGCCATTTTGCTTTTTCGCATTTCTTTTCCACGGGGGTGGTCTCGGTCCCTGTCTCCCGCACAATGTCACGCACCTCCGTCCAGAGTTCATCAGGCACTCTTATCTATCAGATCTAGTCCCTTACATCTACGTCTCGCTTCCACTGTATAATCATAAGGGATTTGATGTAGGTCATATCCGAACGGTCGCGTGGTTTTCCCTACTTTCTTCAACTGAAGCCTGAATTTGGCAATAAGGAGTTCACGATCTGAGCCACAGTCAGCTCCCGGTCTCGTTTTTGCTAACTGCATACAGCGTCTCCATCTTTGGCTGCAAAGAATAGAATCGATCTGATTTCGGTGTGGACCATCTGGTGATGTCCACGTGTAGAGTCTTCTCTCGTGTGGTTGGAAGAGGGTGTTTGCTATGACCAGTGCGTTCTCTCGACAAAACTCTATCAGCCTCTGCCCTGCTTCATTCCGTGCTCCAAGGCCACATTTGCCTGTGACTCGAGATGTTTCTTGACTTCCTACTTTTGCATTCCAGTCCCCTATCTATCATGAAAAGGACATCTTTTCTGGGTGTTCGTTCTAAAAGGTCTCGTGGGTCTTCACAGAACCGTTCCACTTCGGCCTCCTCAGCGTTACTGGTTGGGGCATAGGCCTGGATTCCTGTCACATCGAATGGTTTGCCTCGGAAACGAACAGAAATCATTCCGTCGTTTTTAAGATCGCATCCAAGGACTGCATTTCGGACCCTTTTGTTGACCATGACGGCTACTCCATTCCTTCTAAGGGATTCCTGCCCACAGCAGTAGATATAATGGTCACCTGAGTTAAATTCACCCATTCCGGTCCATTTTAATTCACCGATTCCCAGAACGTCTATGTTCACTCTTGCCATCTCCTGTCTGACCACTTCCAATCTGCCTCGATTCATGGACCTAACATTCCAGGTTCCTATGCAATACTGCTCTTTACAGCACCGGACCTCGCTTCTATCAACGTTCACATCCACACCTGGGTATCGGTTTTGCTTTTGCTCCACCCCTTCATGCCTTCTAGACTTATTTCTCCACCGATCTCCAGTAGCATACTGGGCACCTACCGACCTAGGCTATGGTTTTTCCCGTGGTCACGTATGGATGTGAGAGTCGGACTGTGAAGAAAGCTGATCGCCGAAGAACGGATGCTTTTGAACTGTGGTGTCGGAGAAGACTCTCGAGAGTCCCTCGGACCGGTGTTCATCGGAAGGACTGACGCTAAAGCTGAAACTGCAATCCTTTGGCCACCTCACGCGACGAGTTGACTCACTGGAAAAGACTCTGCTGCTGGGAGAGGTCGGGGGCAGGAGGAGAAGGGGACGACGGAGAACGAGATGGCTGGATGACATCACCGACTCTGTGGACACGAGCTTGAGTGAACTCCGGGAGTCGGTGATGGACAGGGAGGCCTGGCCTGCTGTGATTCATGGGGTCGCAGAGAGTCGGACACGACCGAGCGACCGAACCGAACTGAAAAAGATGACTACGTGTGACTATGTTGAAACTAGTACGGTTTAAAAATGCTATATAAACCCTTGGCTCAGCGTGCTCGGGGTCCTTGTCGAAACCCGCTGCGTCGGGCAGACGCTCGGACCCCAGCTAGCCGGAAATAAACCTCGCCGTGTGTCTTGCATTATCGTGAGTGTCCTCTGTTCCTCGGAGGGAAGGGCGACTCCGGACCCTAACAGGAACTCGACCAAAGGCCGCAGATCAAGCCAGCCCAACAGAAATAGATGTAGAGTGACCGAAAGAGCGGAGAAGGCTCAGCAGAGTCTGGCTGACCTCACCCAAAGCCTAGGTGAGGAATCTGGGACCAGGCAGAGAAGGGCCGTAAAGGCAGTTTGGGGAGGGGTTTCGGAAGTCAACCTGACTTCTCTCCGGAGGAAGTTTCGAGCCGGTTGGGTCAGCAGCCAAGAGAAACGGGATTGAAAATGGCGTCGGGGCCTCCGTGCCGCTTGCTGTCGGCCCAGCAAATATTTCTTCATTGCCACCGGCCTGAAGAAGCCATCTTGTAAACTCTTTCATTCCTTTGATTGTGCACTTTAAATCTCCCCCCCCCTCCCCCCAGCACGGTTTTTTAATAAAGTCTTTTGAAAAACGTGAAAGAAAGAATCCTCCCTGAGAGTTTCTGAAGTCTGAAAGGACCAGGTAGAGAGAAAAAGAGAAACGATTCCATTCTGCTGACAGGGGTGTGGTATGCAGTGACCGAGTGACAGATGTGTCCATCTGTCAAAACCCACACGTGAAACGCTGTGTCCTTCCGGTCCTTTGTTCCCTCTTTGTATCTGGAGCGCAACAGATTCAAACGGTAGGTCCTTTTATGATTGTCTGTATGTCGTTTTTCCTGCCCGCCCCGCCCCCGTCGTCTCTCTGTCTCTCTCGCTTTTCACTCAGGTTAGGGAATTAAAAAAAAAAAAAAGGAGACGTCTGTAGTTCTGCAGGTCAGGAAGCAACAGTTAGAAGTAGGCATGGAGCACAACAGGCTGGTTCCAAACAGGGAAAGGAGTCCATCAGGGCTGTATATTGTCACCCTGCTTATTTAACTTATATGCTGAGTACACATCATGAGAAACGCGGGGCTAGAGGAAGCACAAGCTGGAATCAAGTTTGCCGGGAGAAATATCAATCACCTCAGATACGCACATGACACCACCGTTATGGCAGAAATGAAGTCTAGTGTGGGTTTACAAAGTCGTGTTCGTTTCAGGTTTTCAGATTCTTTTCCCTTAGAGGTTCACGCAAGGTCATAAGTCTGTTTCCCTGGGCTGGCGTAGGAAGACGCTTGCTGATTGTTTTGATGTACAGTTTACGTGTCCATGTTCAACCCGACCTCCTGAGTGGCGCGTCCCGCCCCCAATCCTCTTTTCGACAAGAAGTCAAGCTATATGCCTAGCGTATACCAAGGATGTCCGACCACCGCCCGCCCCAGGTTACAGGCGTGACAGGTCAGACTGTAGATAGAAATCTTCACGTCAAGGGAGGGTACATTCACAACAGGAAGACTCATCTGAAAGGCACCCTCTCCTGTGAAGGTGGACGGAGGGGAGGGAGGGCAGAGGGATCATGGGAGGGGAAGGAGAAAGAGAGGGACAGGGACACACAGGGTGTGTCTGTCTGTGTCGTGTCCGTGGCACGCACAGGTGCCGCGTGGGTGCTGTGTGCGGCCGTGTGTGTGTAGGAGAGAGTTGTCGAATCCCTGGCTGTGTCTCTGTCTCCGCCCGCCCCCGCCCCCCCCCGCTCTGCCCCCCGCCCCCCCGCTCCGCCCCCCCCCCGCAACCCCCCCGCACCCGCCTCCCGCAACCCCCCGCACCCGGCTCCGCCCCCTCCACCCCGCCCCCACCCGCTCACCCGCGAGCACACACACACATTCCCACCCGCCCCCACCCGCCTCCCCCGCCCCGCCTCCCCTCCCCTCCCCTCCCCCGCCCCCACCCGCTCACCCGCGTGCACACACACACATTCCCACCCGACCCATCCGCCCTCTCCGCCCACGCCCCCGCCCCCACCGGCTCCCCCGCCCCCCGTCCCCCTCCCCCGCCGCCCCCCCTCCCCCGCCGCCCCCCCTCCCCGTTCGCGCGCGCGCGCGCGCACGCGCGCAGACACACACACACACACACACACACACACACACACACACATTCCCACCCGCCCACCTGTACACACCATACCCCGCACTCACACCACAACGCAGTTTGTGTGTGGCAGGTGTGCAGGGTGGTGTGTGTTGTGTGGGGGGGGGCGGGGGGTGTGAGGGGTGTGAGGGGGAGCGGGCAGAGACAGAGAGACACAGTCCGGCAAAGGACAACGTGTATGCATGGGTGTTCCGCATCATTTGCTTGTGTTTTCTGAGCTCATTCAATCACTTCCGTGATCAAGACCCCTCCCCTGAAATCGTGGGGGGCGGGGGGCGGCGCGCCACCTCGTGTCAAACAGGCGACCTTCGATCCTTGCATCCTGCCCCTGAACCTGACTGGAGCGAGAGGATGTGCGTGATCTATCGTGGTTTTGTTTGGAATCCTTGGCGGGAGAAGGACGATTTTCCCCGCACGCCCAGGGACGAGGCCAAAGAGATGGAAGTAAGCTTTCCCATGGCTAAATTGTTTTAAAGGAGGGAAAGAGGTTGTGTGTCATGACAGCGTGGCACAGCAGCTTCTTAAGTCTACCCAGGCAGGTGAATTGTTTTGTTTTGTTTTGTTTTGTTTCTTCCAGAATTTATATGTAGGAGATGATATTCACTAAATTTGTCTTTTCACCTGATCACCTGAAAAGACAGATTCTATCCACATTTAGATAACAAGGGTTGGAGACCACTATCTACGTTTACACAAGAAGGATTATAATGACAACAAAGCAAATCTGTTACAAGCAAACAATCTGTACTGTATATTGAATTGTTTCTTACAACTAGGTTTGACCATCTGCACAAACTTCATTAACAGAATTATTACCAACAGACTGAGCCAAAAGGTGTGCCACGTAGCCAAGCATCTCACTTGCACCCGAATATGAGTAACATGTAAAGAGGGACTAAGGGGACTTCCCTGGAAATCCAGAGGCAATATTTCATCGTCTAGTGTAGGGTGGGGTTCGATCCCTGGTCAAGGAGATAAGATCCCACTTACTTAGGGGCCAAAACTATAAGACATAAAATAGAAGCAATACTGTAACAAAAGCAAAGTTTTTTTATTTATTTATTTATTTTTTTGCTTTACAGATTTATTTTTATTTTATTTTTTTTTATTACAGTTAAAAGTATTTTTATTAAAAAAGCACAAATGCAAAGAAATGAACAGAGGAAAATTTATGCGTCGAACCTGGACTGGTCACTTATGATAATATACATGCTACAATTCCATTCTCCCCAATCATTCCACCTTCACCCTCTCCCACAGAGTCCCAAAGACTGTTCTAAATGCCTATGTCTCTTTTGCAGTCTCTTATACAGGGTTCAGGTTACCATTTTTCTAAATTCCACATATATGCGTTAATATACAGTATTGATGTTCTTCTTTCTGGCTTACTTCACTCTGTATAATTGGCTCCAGTTTCATCCACCTCATTAAAACTGATTCAAATGCATTCTTTTTGATGGCTGAGAAATACTCCATTGTGTATATGTACCAAAGCTTTCTTATCCATTCATCTGCAGATGGACATCTAGGTTGCTTCCATGTCCTGGCTATTATAAACAGTGCTGCAATGAACATTGGAGTACATGTGTCTCTTTCAATTCTGGTTTCCTCGGTGTGTATGCCCAGGAGTGCGATCGCTGGATCATATGGCAGTTCTATTTCCAGTTTTCTGAGGAATCTCCACACTGTTCTCCATAGTGGCTGTACTAGTTTGCATTCCCACCAACAGTGTAAGAGGGTTCCCTTTTCTCCACACCCTCTCCAGCATTTATTGCATGTAGACTTTTGGATAGCAGCCATTCTGACTGGTGTGAAATGGTATCTCATTGTGGTTTTGATTTGCATTTCTCTGATGATGAGGGATGTTGAGCATTTTTTCACGTGTTTGTTAGCCATCTTTATGTCTTCTTTGGAGAAATGTCTGTTTAGTTCTTTGGCCCATTTTTTGATTGGGTCACTTAGTTTTCTGGAATTAAGCTGCAGGAGCTGCTTGTATAATTTGGAGATTAATCCTTTATCAGTTGCTTCATTTGCTATTATTTTCTCCCATTCTGAAGGCTGTCTTTTCACCTTGCTTAGAGTTTCCTTTGCGGTGCAGAAGCTTTTGATTTTAATTAGGTCCCATTTGTTTATTTTTGCTTTTATTTCCAATATTCTGGGAGGTGGGTCTTGGAGGATCCTGCTGTGATTTCTGTCGGAGAGGGTTTTGCCTACGTTCTCCTCCTACCCAGGCAGGTGAATTGTTTTAAAGGAGGGAAAGCGGTTGTGTGTCGTGACACCGTGGCACAGCAGCTTCTTAAGTCTACTCACGCATCTCGTGACACCGTGGCACAGCAGCTTCTTAAGTCTACCCAGGCAGGTGAATTGTTTTAAAGGAGGGAAAGAGGCTGTGTCTCGTGACACCGTGGCACAGCAGCTTCTTAAGTGTACCCACGCAGGTGAATTGTTTTAAAGGAGGGAAAGAGGTTGTGTGTCAAGAGGTTGTGTGACATGACAGCGGCACAGCAGCTTCTTAAGTCTACCCACGCAGGTGAATTGTTTTAAAGGAGGGAAGGAGGTTGTGTCTCGTGACACCGTGGCACAGCAGCTTCTTAAGTCTACCCAGGCAGGTGAATTGTTTTAAAGAAGGGAAAGAGGTTGTGTCTCGTGACACCCACCGTGGCACAGCAGCTTCTTAAGACTACCCAGGCAGGTGAATTGTTTTAAAGGAGGGAAAGTGGTTGTGTGTCATGACACCGTGGCACAGCAGCTTCTTAAGTCTACCCATGCAGGTGAATTGTTTTTAAGGAGGGAAAGAGGTTGTGTGTCGTGACACCGTGGCACAGCAGCTTCTTAAGTGTACCCACGCAGGTGAATTGTTTTAAAGGAGGGAAAGCGGTTGTGTGTCGTGACACCGTGGCACAGCAGCTTCTTAAGTCTACCCACGCAGGTGAATTGTTTTAAAGGAGGGAAAGAGGTTGTGTCTCGAGACACCGTGGCAGAGCAGCTTCTTAAGTCTACCCACGCAGGTGAATTGTTTTTAAGGAGGGAAAGAGGTTGTGTGTCGTGACACCGTGGCACAGCAGCTTCTTAAGTGTACCCACGCATCTCGTGACACCGTGGCACAGCAGCTTCTTAAGTCTACCCAGGCAGGTGAATTGTTTTAATGGAGGGAAAGAGGTTGTGTCTCGTGACACCGTGGCACAGCAGCTTCTTAAGTCTACCCAGGCAGGTGAATTGTTTTAAAGGAGGGAAAGTGGTTGTGTGTCGTGACACCGTGGCACAGCAGCTTCTTAAGTCTACCCACGCATCTCGTGACACCGTGGCACAGCAGCTTCTTAAGTCTACCCAGGCAGGTGAATTGTTTTAATGGAGGGAAAGAGGTTGTGTCTCGTGACACCGTGGCACAGCAGCTTCTTAAGTGTACCCACGCAGGTGAATTGTTTTAAAGGAGGGAAAGTGGTTGTGTGTCATGACACCGTGGCACAGCAGCTTCTTAAGTCTACCCAGGCAGGTGAGTTGTTTTAAAGGAGGGAAAGAGGTTGTGTCTCGAGACACCGTGGCACAGCAGCTTCTTAAGTCTACCCAGGCAGGTGAATTGTTTTAAAGGAGGGAAAGAGGTTGTGTCTCGTGACACCGTGGCACAGCAGCTTCTTAAGTGTACCCACGCAGGTGAATTGTTTTAAAGGAGGGAAAGAGGTTGTGTGTCATGACAGCGGCACAGCAGCTTCTTAAGTCTACCCACGCAGGTGAATTGTTTTAAAGGAGGGAAGGAGGTTGTGTCTCGTGACACCGTGGCACAGCAGCTTCTTAAGTCTACCCACGCAGGTGAATTGTTTTAAAGGAGGGAAAGAGGTTGTGTGTCAAGAGGTTGTGTGTCATGACAGCGGCACAGCAGCTTCTTAAGTCTACCCACGCCGGTGAATTGTTGTAAAGGAGGGAAAGAGGTTGTGTCTCGTGACACCGTGGCACAGCAGCTTCTTAAGTCTACCCAGGCAGGTGAGTTGTTTTAAAGGAGGGAAAGAGGTTGTGTCTCATGACACCGTGGCACAGCAGCTTCTTAAGTCTACCCAGGCAGGTGAATTGTTTTAAAGAAAAAAGGAAGCCAGCTTTCCAAAACGACATTTCCAATCCAAACCAAAAAGCCGAAGTGGCTACCCATCCCCCACCGCCACGCCCTCCCTGTTGACCTCTGGCGCAAGGGGCCCCTCCCACACAGCCTCCTTCCACAGCCCCAGGGCATTCAAGTGTTTGCCGGCCCCCGGCCGTCCTGCTCCATCCGCGGTCCCCCCGCCCCCTCTTCCGCAGGACCCTCTAAGAAAGAGACCGGCCGGCAGGTGGCGCCCGACACCCAGCACGCTGTCCAGAGAGCCGGCCGCAGCGTAGGAGTTTCGGGGGCGACGCGTTCGTTGCCAGATGTGGCTCCTCTCTTAGGGCGCCGTTTCTCCGCTAAGTCACGACGGGGACAGGACAACGTCCCTGGGCGAGGTAAGACGGACGTACAACCGGGAGGGGAAGGGAAGGATGCTTCGCACCCTACCTGGGGGGCAGCGGAATGCACACCCATCCGAGGGGGACCGCAGGCCAACGTCAGGCGGCGCGAGCACCCGCCCCGAAGAAAGAACTCGCCATCATCCCCGTCCCTGTCACCACTCTTTGGGCGTGCCAGGAGAAACCCTTCGGGTGACCCCCGACGACGGCTGTCAGCAAAAGCAACCTTCAACAATGGCACGAATAAACGGGGCCTCAGTGTTGGAAACACACTCGTATCGTGGCGACGCAACGAAAATCAGAAGCACGCACTCGTCTCACACACACACACACACACACACACACACACACACACACATAACCGCTAGAAACAAACTCGACGAAAATCAGAAGCACGCACTCGTCTCACACACACACACACACACACACATAACCGCTAGAAACAAACTCGAGGAAAATCAGAAGCACGCACTCGTCTCACACACACACACACACACACACACATAACCGCTAGAAACAAACTCGACACTTCTGAAAAAGAAAAGGCAAACGTCAAAGAGCGGGTGGATCTGGTGGGTCGGCCCGCGGAGGCGAACAGGAACACAGAAGTCAAACCGATACAAGAACCCACTGGGAGGCCAAGTGGGGCGGGGCCGGCTCGGCGGGGCCTGCTGGTCTACCCACGTAGGTGAATTGTTTTTAAGGAGGGAAAGAGGTTGTGTGTCGTGACACCGTGGCACAGCAGCTTCTTAAGTCTACCCACGCAGGTGAATTGTTTTAAAGGAGGGAAAGTGGTTGTGTGTCGTGACACCGTGGCACAGCAGCTTCTTAAGTCTACCCACGCAGGTGAATTGTTTTAAAGGAGGGAAAGTGGTTGTGTGTCATGACACCGTGGCACAGCAGCTTCTTAAGTCTACCCACGCAGGTGAATTGTTTTTAAGGAGGGAAAGAGGTTGTGTGTCGTGACACCGTGGCACAGCAGCTTCTTAAGTCTACCCACGCAGGTGAATTGTTTTAAAGGAGGGAAAGTGGTTGTGTGTCATGACACCGTGGCACAGCAGCTTCTTAAGTCTACCCACGCAGGTGAATTGTTTTAAAGGAGGGAAAGAGGTTGTGTGCCATGACACCGTGGCACAGCAGCTTCTTAAGTGTACCCACGCAGGTGAATTGTTTTAAAGGAGGGAAGGAGGTTGTGTCTCGTGACACCGTGGCACAGCAGCTTCTTAAGTCTACCCACGCAGGTGAATTGTTTTAAAGGAGGGAAGGAGGTTGTGTCTCGTGACACCGTGGCACAGCAGCTTCTTAAGTCTACCCACGCAGGTGAATTGTTTTAAAGGAGGGAAAGAGGTTGTGTGTCATGACAGCGGCACAGCAGCTTCTTAAGTCTACCCACGCAGGTGAATTGTTGTAAAGGAGGGAAAGAGGTTGTGTCTCGTGACACCGTGGCACAGCAGCTTCTTAAGTCTACCCAGGCAGGTGAGTTGTTTTAAAGGAGGGAAAGAGGTTGTGTGCCATGACACCGTGGCACAGCAGCTTCTTAAGTCTACCCAGGCAGGTGAATTGTTTTAAAGGAGGGAAAGAGGTTGTGTGCCATGACACCGTGGCACAGCAGCTTCTTAAGTGTACCCACGCAGGTGAATTGTTTTAAAGGAGGGAAGGAGGTTGTGTCTCGTGACACCGTGGCACAGCAGCTTCTTAAGTCTACCCACGCAGGTGAATTGTTTTAAAGGAGGGAAGGAGGTTGTGTCTCGTGACACCGTGGCACAGCAGCTTCTTAAGTCTACCCACGCAGGTGAATTGTTTTAAAGGAGGGAAAGAGGTTGTGTGTCAAGAGGTTGTGTGTCATGACAGCGGCACAGCAGCTTCTTAAGTCTACCCACGCAGGTGAATTGTTTTAAAGAAAAAAGGAAGCCAGCTTTCCAAAACGACATTTCCAATCCAAACCAAAAAGCCGAAGTGGCTACCCATCCCCCACCGCCACGCCCTCCCTGTTGACCTCTGGCGCAAGGGGCCCCTCCCACACAGCCTCCTTCCACAGCCCCAGGGCATTCAAGTGTTTGCCGGCCCCCGGCCGTCCTGCTCCATCCGCGGTGCCCCCGCCCCCTCTTCCGCAGGACCCTCTAAGAAAGAGAGCGGCCGGCAGG
>NC_142483.1:62887500-62895771 GCF_049115385.1 Moschus berezovskii
GAGCGGACCGAGGCGGGCGGACAGACGGACGGACGGACGGAGAGGGGCACCGACGGGGTGCAGCCACCTGAGGCCGAAGCCACGGAACCGGCGGCAGAGGCGGGGTGGCCGCGCGCCACCGCGAGGGCGACGGCTCAAAACGGCCGGGGCGGGGGGGAGCGAGCCGGCCGCCAGGGCGCACCGCGGGATCTCACCGCCAGAGGCCTCCCAGCACAGGGGCGGTCCCGCGGCACACCCGGGACGGAGGACTGGCGGCACCACCCCCTTCTCCCCTCACGGGGCTCGCGCCCACCACCGCCTACACACACCCACGGCCGCAGCCGGCCGGGGAGAACGCTCTCCCGCCGCGCACCGGCGGCCCCCCACGGCCCTCACGCGCGCAACCCTGCTTGCCTGTGCAACCAGGGCTCCCCGCCCCCCCTTCCGCAGGGACCCGAGGGCACTGCTCCGCCCGGGGACGCCACCGGCCGACGGACGCCGGGGGACGACACCCACGTGAGGCGAGGCCGGCTCGGTCCCGGGCAAGGAGAGGGAGCGCGGGCGGCGGCGCGCGCGGGACGAGGAGGGAAGACCGGCAGCGGCGGGGAGGGGCCGGCGAGCACGCACGGCAGAGGCCGCGGGGCAGGGGCGCGGGTGCCGCCCGGGGAACCGGAAAACACCGGGGACGCGGCCGGGCCACCGGGAAAACCAGCGCGGGATCCCACCGCCACCCACACACGGGGGCGGTCCCGCGACGCCCGGGACGCCGGCCAGCCCCCGCCACCCGCGGAGCGGGCCCCACGACCCGGCCCCGCCGCCAGGGCCGGCGCGCCGTCCCCCGCCCATCTTCCTCCGTCCATCCACCCATCCGTCCTCGACGGATCCGCCTCCCATCTAGTCTGACCCCGAGGCTCGACATCCCGGGGACACGCTCTCGAGCGAGGCGGCCCAGACCGTGACCGCACGCCGCCACCGGCTGCGGCTCGGAGGCGAGGGCGGGCGCGATAGACAGGCTCCTCCTCGCCACGGCTGCGGGGACTGGGGGAAGCCAGGGCCCGACCGACCGGGCGTCGCGCCTCCCCTTCCCCCTCCTTCCCCCTGGGCTCGCACCACGGGGGCCGGCCGCGCGCGCGCACGGCGCACGCGCAACGGCTCCCCCCACCGCTCACCGGACACGCCCAGCGGGGCCCGGCGGGACCCTCCCCCAACTCGGAGGGGGGAGGCGCGGGCCGCGGTAGGCAAGGAGCGGCAACACGGCCCCACCGCGGGGCCGGCGCACCCATCCCCCCCCTCCCGCGGAGGGCAGGAGGGGGAAGTCTTCTCCGCCCACGTGCTCTGGCAGTCGCCACGGTGGCCACTGCGCACTCGGGAGGGGCGGCGGCTGGGGGGTCCGGTACCCCAAGGCTCCCTCTCGGATCGCTAGAGAAGGCTTTCTCACCGAGGGCGCGCCGTCCCTCACCCGAGCGTCTCTCCTTCAGGCCCACGGAGGCGCTCCACGAGCCGCCCAAGCCCTCAGCAGGGCTGGAGGGGTCTGCGGTACAGCTAAGCCGACGACCCACACGGGAGGCGTGTGCACGGCCAGGGCCGGAGCGGAGCCCGCGCCCCGCCCCCCACAAGGCCCCTCATCCGTCAGCCTCCACGACGAGGGGGAACAGGGACGGACGCCCGCCCCCCTCTCTTACCGTCTCGACCCCCCCCAGAGAGAGCCAACTCACGGGACACACTCGCCACCGCGGCGGGGACCCGAGGAGGACACCGGGTTAAGGGAAACGACGCCACCGCTCAGCCTCAGGCACCTGAGGGACAACCTGGAGCGCTCCAGGGGCACCACCGAGGAGCAACCACGAGGCACGCTCACACACCCACGCGGGGCACGCGAGCGCGGCAGCGGCACAGCCCTCCCCACCGCAGGGGAGGCGAAGCGAGAGCATCTGCTGTGTCAAGAAGACCAACGGGCCCCCGCCGGCTGACACCCCGAGGCGGGGGGGCGGACAGGAGGCCGAAGGTCAGGGCCAGAGACCGCACCCAGCCCCTGCCTTCCTCACCCTCCCCGACGGGCAGGCAAGGGGGGAAAGACGGGCGAGGGGTGCCGCGGACAGACCGAGAAGAGCGGGCACGTCCACCCGGAACGCCCGTCCCTCGTCCGGCACGGCTTAGGCTCGGCCCGGGAGAGCACGACCACACCACATCGATCACAGTGTGAAACAAGGTGGAGCGGGCGGGGGGGGGGGGCAGGCGCGATGAGGACCGTCACTCAGAGGGGCCCGCTTTCAGCCTCACCGGCCGCCTCCCCTCCCCCACCTCGCCTCAGGCGAGAGCAGTCGCCAACGACCCCCAGGAGGGGAACGCCTGACACGCGGCACGGAACCTACGGGGCGGGGGTCGTCCCAGCCACCACAGGGTGCCCGCAGCGGGGAAGCGCACAGGGTAGAAGACCCAATGCCACCTCGCCCCGCCGCCCTCGGGTCGCCCGGAGACCGGAGGTGGCACCACCCCATTGGGTCAGCCAGGCACGCCACCTAGGAGCCGGCGCACAGGCCCAGGCGGGCGGCTCCAGCGGCAAGGGCCGAATCGGGCGCCAGCCGGCGGTCCGAAGGGCCCAGAGCCCCGCGTGCATCCAGAGACCCAAAGTCCTCAGTGGCACACCCCAAACAGAGAAGACCGTGTCAGCACTAACCTGGTGCTAAAAAAGTCTCATTAAAGGCGACAAAATGGCAGCAGGCGACAGCGGGGCCCACCTACGACCCGCAGGGAGGGGCCCCGGAACCTTGACCCGGCCACCTGTCCCCAGCACTATCCCATAAACACCAGACCCGGAGGTTTGTTGTCGTTTTTTTTTGTTGTTTTTTTTTTTTTTGGGGGGGGCGGGTCATCTGGTCGACTGTGGGGGGGGGGGACGCTTGGCGGCAAAAGTGGGGGCGCGGACGCCCAAGGAGAGAGAGCTGGCCGGGGACGACGCGCTCGCCGCTTCACTCCCCCCCACACGGGTAGGTCTACCGGCCCGTCCGTGTCTCCGAACGGGGATTTGGCTTCGACGGGCAAAAAAAGAAAAGAAGAAAGAACCGTCGGCGAGGCGCCCCCAACGAGACGAGCGGGCCCGGACCAGGGACCGCGCCCGGGTCCCAGACCGTCCTCGACGCGGCACCCAGGACGGCTCGAGCCGGTCCCCACCTCCTGACCGGGATTCAGGGAGTTGGGGCCGGGTGAGAAAAAGTCGCGTCCGACGCCCGAGACCCACGAGGGCACGCCGAAGGGTCGAGCGCGCCCTCCCCGGCCACCCGCGGAAGCAGGGTCCGGTCCATCCACGTCTGCGGACCGCTCGGGACTTTGACAAAGGAAAAGCATGTGTGCCGGGAGACGCCTCGGGCGACCGGGCCCCACGGCGGTGGGGTGGGGGTGGGGGTGGAGGGGGTGGACCGCACACGCGCCCGCGCCGGCCGGCCGGCCGGCCTCTCCGGGTCACCCCTCACGACTCCGGCGGGCGGGTCCCCACCTCCGGAGCGGGGCCGAGGGCGAAGCGAACGCTCCTGAAGGCGAAGCGAACGCTCCTGAGGGCGGCCCAGGAGGAGGCCGGACCGCCGAGTCCTAGTGCAGGCGCCCCGGGCAGGGAAGACCCCTCTCCCTCCCTGCCCACCGCGGCGGCCCGGCCCAGGCAGGGTCCGGCCGGCCCGTCTCCGCGGCCGGAGGGGCACGGGGAGATAGATGCTGGTCGACCCAGTCAGGCCGCCCCAGAGCCCGGATCCGCAGCGCCGCGACAGGTCACCCTCCTCAGAAACCTAGAGAACCAATCTCCGGCGACATCAGGACGTCCCTAGGCCTCGGCGCCACGGGGACTGTCGCCGCCAGCGTAGCCGGCCTCTGACAGCTCTGCCTCGGGCCCGGTGGCTGAGTCACAATCCTCCTGAAGGCCGCGCCGAAGCTCCGGAGGGGAGGGACAATATAAAAGCGGTCGCCAGGTGGCTCCCGACAACCGGCTCGCACGTCCCGAGGACGGGTCGCTGTCGCCGGCCGCCGAGGACGCCACAGCGCCGGCCGCCCAAACGCCCGAGCTCGGCCCCAAAATCTCAGCCGCCGAGCAACGCGATGCGACGCGACCCCGGCCGCAGAAGAAGGGAGAGGAGCTGGGAAATATCTCCTCAGGAGGCTGCCCCGAAGGAGACGCGCTCCCCCAAGCGATTCCAGGGTGGTGGGGGGACATTCCACGGAGACGCCGGCGGCGGGGTCGGCGGAGAGAGGGGCACCAGTGACATCCCGGGCTCCCCCGGCCCCCCTCCCCCGAAAGAGGGAGGGAGGGAGGGAGGGAGGGAGGGAGGGAGGGAGGGAGGGACCGAACCGACCGGCAAAGCGAAACCAGGCAAGCGCTGCTCAGAGAACAAAGCAAGACGTTCGAGAGCAGACACAGACACAGACACGCAAGCCCAGGAGCAAGAAAGGAAAGGGAGGAGACACTCACTCGGACCCCCAACAAGAGAAAAACAAAACTCAACCTGGGTCGAGACCGTGACAAAGTCCAAAGACGACAAACACAAGCTTGCGCGGGTGGGTGGGGAAAGTGCACTTGAGGTCAGGAGAACATGGATTTCAAAATAGCTGGCCACAAACACCGGAAAGGCGGGTCTAGGGTGCCAGGGCTGCGGGGGCCGGGAGTGGGGGGGGTGCGGGGGTGGGGGGGAGGGGCGTGGTGGTGAGGAGGACCGAGTCCATAGGGATCCACTAAATAAACCCCGGGTTCCATGACAACAGCCAATTAAATGAATAAATAACTTTCGGAAGTCGAACAGAAACGAAATGAAACAAAACCATCAGGCAGGCAGGAAAGTCAAGTCGTAGAACTGCTCTGGCAGCTTAAAAGTCAGAGAGAGCGCGAGAGCGAGAGCGAGAGCGAGAGACAGACAGAGAGAGAGAGAGAGAGAGAGAGAGAGAGAGCATGCATACACATGTGCATACACGCGTGTACATATGTATACGCACGCATATTCGCGTCTATATATGCGTGCACACATGCGTATAAACAAATACGTACGAAGGGCATGCTCACGTACACGCATGCGTCTGTGTGTGCACGTGTGTGCCTAGGCGTTTATAGTGGGCGTGCATGCTTGCGTGTATATCCGTATACACAGGCATATATACACATACGTATACGGATAGACACAGGCATGAATACACACGCTCGTATGTGGGTGGACTCAGAGATATCAGCTCTCATCACCTGGCCCCTCACACATAGAGAGAAACCACATCGCCAGGGAAAAGAGTCCTGGGATCCTTCGGAACCCTCCACCAAAGATTCCCCATTCGACCCAACCCAGCAACTCCACGGAGTGCCCACGGAGGGGACAAAGAAGATAGGGACGTGTGTACGTGTGGGATCGACACCTATACCTAGGTAGACATCCGTACACACGTGATGATCGAACTCTCTGTCTGCGTGCCTACGCCTGTATCTATTCATGTGCGCGCACAGTGCGCACGCGCAGGCAGACACCCCCCCACCCCCACCCCCACCCCAGCCCCACACAGGAATGGGACTCAACCACCAGAGGGGAATGAAATCTCACAGTCTGCAGGAACTTGGAGAGACCTTCAGAGGCTATGATGCTAAATGAAATACCTCAGATCGGTCGTTTCCATGCAGAATCTCCCAAACGATACACCGTGGACAGAACAGGACAAAACAGAAGCAGGCTCGCAGAGACCACAAAGGAACAACACGGGTGGTGGCCAGAGGAGGGAGGTGGGTGGGGGCGGGGGGGACGGTGGCAGGAGTGGGGTGGGGGAGAGAATGAGTGAGTGCCACTGGTGAGGGAGACAGACGAAGCGGCGCAACCTTCCACTTAGCAGACGAATGAGTCACGGGCACGTCATGACACCAAAGGTCATTTGCCGGGACACCCAGCGGTGACGGGCCGTCACGAACTAGAGGTATCCTGGGGATCGCCGTGTCATGCACCACACTAAACCATCGCCTGGACAGCTGAACATTCATGGGGGAACAAAAAATAAACATGAAGAAAAAAAAAAAAAAAAGGGAAAGAAAGAAGGCAGGCATGCAGGTCAAAGAAAACGTTGTCAGTCAGTTAGACGTCAATTTGAGACGAGTGGGACTTGGCTTGGGGGCGGGGGGGGCGGAGAGGGGGGAGAGAAACTAGGGTGAGAACAACGAGGAGAAAGAAAAGGACCGATTGCCTTGAGGGGGAGGGGGAGATAAAAGATCCAAAGAGTGGACAGGACGGCCCGGTGAGTGCCATAGGGAAAGGAAATGAAGCCAAGGAACACACTCCCAACGGCGGTTTTGTTCAGCCCAAGATCAAGATGTGGAGGGCACGGTGTCCTCCAGCACACAGCGACACACAGGCCTCACTTGGCGGGGGAGATCAGGATAACCCTGAAACCTGAAGCTGGCCAAAGAAGCCGTCACGTTCATGTTCATCCACGACTGAAAAGTGCCATGGTCCCGCGACATTCAAAAATCCTATCAAACCGTGGACAGACTCTCTCACTCACTCGCCGTGAAAAATGTAGAGAACAGAAAAGGAACGAAACGATGGTGGATGGACGGACGGACGGACGGATGGATTTCCATGATAGTCTGATTACGGAAAACCTTGACAGAAAAGCATCCGATTCCCTTTTGTAGAGAATCTGTCTTGCCTTCTCTGCCTGGTGTCTTTCCTACGTCTGGATGGTTCCCACCCCCACGCCCACTCCCACTCCCACTCCCACTCCCACTCCCAGCTTTAAGATCAGCCTCCAAAACGAAGCCCTTTGTGCTCTCAAGGTCCCGCCCGCCGGAACTCTTTCTTCGGAGCGCCCTTCCGAAGGGGAACATTTTCCCCCACGTCAGCGCCCTGAGACAGCGTCGGCCTTTCCCCACCCCCACCACCCACCACACACCCCCCCACACACCCCACCCCCACCCCCACCCCCACCCCACCCCACACCCCCCCCAACCCCCCCCCCCCGCCTCCCTCTCTCCCTCCTGCTCCTCTTCCTCCTCCTCTGAACTCTGGAGCGCTCCTCGCACTGGCCTCTCACCACCCCACAAGGTGGCGGTGTCGGCCCAGGTGTGCTCAGGTGTCTCCTCACCGCATCCGAGTGGACTTCCGCTGTTTCTCAGCTGCGTCGTTCTAGGACCCTTTTTTCCTGGGCTTTTCCACGGGTGGGGGAGACCGGGATGGGCCGGGGCCAGGCGGGGTTGGGGAGCAGCGTGCACGTGGGGGGATGGGTGGGGGCAGAGAGGAGGTGGAGGAGGAGGAACACAACTCCCCAGAGCCAGTGTGTGCCTGTGGCCTGTAAAACAGATCAGGCACCAGGCTGGCTCCGAAGAGGGGATCGATCGGTCACGAGACCGGGCACGTTCGTTCTCTTTGCAGAGGCCCTGAAGATCAAACAGGCCGTGGCAAGGTCTGGGCTTCCCGCAGTTAGAACTGTTCACCCATTGTGGACAAAGGCGTCTGAAACACCGGGGGGTTAGGCTCTCGGTGCGATGTCCACAGGCCGTCGCCATCGACATGTGCACACACTGGAGCCGCCGTGCAGAGGGAGATCTCATCCGGCTCCGTGTGTTCTTCCAGTGAGTCGTAGGCCGGGATCTCAGGAAGAACAGAAATCCAGAGAGTTGAGTGAATCTGACCGTCACGCTTTCAGAATCCAAGTGAACCAGAAAGGAGGTGCACTCACGTGTGGGTTCGTCTGTCCATAGGATGAAGCCCCTCTTTGAGCAGATGAGGGTTCCGGGGGCAAAATGGAGCAGAGAGGACAGAGACTTCCCTTCGGTCCCTTGCTCCTCCCGCGCGCTCCCAACGGTCCTAGGAACATCCTGCCCCAGAGGAGCGTGCTGGCCACCGCCCACCCACGCGGACGGAGACGGCAGTGCCAGTCCGTGTCAGTCCTCCTCGCCCAGAGTCCCCCGTCTGCCCTCGCCTTCACGCCTGGCACGGTCCGTTCTGTAGGTTTGTCTCGAACCTGCCCGGAGCCCAGGGGCATCTTTCCGGATCAGGGATCGATCGAAAACACCCTGTCCCTTGCCTCATCGGCAGGTCGATTCTTAACCACTGGACCACCAGGCAGGGAAGCCCCTTCACGGCCTTCTAAAATCATCTACCCTGCAACATTCAATATCGTCCTCCAAATCATGGGACCGTCACGACTGAAATGAAGTGAAATATGTGAGTTAAAGAAAGTCTTCAGTGCTTCTTGCTTTAGAACCACAAAGGCCTCTCTCTCTCTCTCTCTCTCTCTCTCTCTCACACACACACACACACACACACACACACACACGAACAGAGG